>NW_027279570.1:15000-38634 GCF_046629955.1 Centroberyx affinis | reverse complement strand
GACATCACACCTAACACTACCATTCGGTTCAATGAGATGAACATTAATTTGATTGTTTAACGTGATTTTGCATACATGAACCATATCGTGATATATATTAATATAGAGAAAAATCCTTATGATTATCGTGATATCGATTTCAACCATATCGCCCAGCCCTACCATAAAATGACTTCACCTTCAAACTTCACCTGCGTCACAGTAGTCAGAAAAGGCTAGATTTGTCACTAGTCACTTGTGAGAAATAAAGCCATTTGGTTATTCAGCAGAAACTTAGTGTGCTAGTTTTCTTTATTCCCCTTCATTCACAGCGTTTTTTTATACAGAAACAGAAAAATGTCTGTAAAACATACCACTATTTAAAGTTTTACAACACAAATGATCTTTGGGAAGAATACCAAACAGGCTTGTAATATGCTAGTTTTATCTTTATATTTACAATCTAAAGGATTTAAGGAATCATAAAGAGTGAGGAGACCATATGCCCTTTCAGAAAAAAAAAACATGAATTTCCCATGTGATAAGAGAGTACGGATTAACAGTGAAAGGACACATACATACATACACACACACACACACACACACACACACACACATTCCTGTAGCCTACTAGGCCCAGTAAGGCTCCAGCAAACCATCTGGTTTTCGTCGGCTGTTGCTCCCACAGTGTCAGCAAACTCTTATCAAGTGAACTATATTTGTCTTTCTTCCAAATCCCATTCATATTTTCCATATTTTTATTTGGACTACAACACTGCTAAGTACTGAGCCTACACATAGGCCTAAAAATAATTAGCCCACAGTCTGCTGTCAGTAGCAGCCATTTTGGCTCCATAGTCCTTAGTCATGCCCGTTGCTAAGTAACCGCTTTTCTCACCGTGCTGGGGTTAGAGAGGTCAAGGTCTGTAGCATCAGTCTGTAGCCAAAAACAACGTTATTTAAATATCTAAACTTCGGCAGTAGTTTGGACTTCGTGTTTAAATTAACCTCTACTTTACCGCAGTGTTGAAATAAAGATTAGCGGTGTCAACGTACTTGATTTTCAGTGCGAATGACGCATGTACGGTGACTAGCCGGGTTAGCTTCTGTGGAACGGTCACGCCAAACCCCATTAAGAAATCAGTCAGTTTAATGTTGGCGTGCTTATCGAAACGTTACCTTGCCTGTAGAACATGAATGTAAACCTTAACCGAACCGTTATGGTCTTCTGGCAGATTCGGGTTGCAAATGCTCCACCAAACTACACTTTATATCGATAAAAACTCAACTTTTAGAACTGACTGAGTCGACGCACTACCGCCCTCCATGTGCATTTTGGTGGAAGAAGATTGTGGGAATAAGCGAAATAAAGTTGAAATATTACTATATATAAGTGCTGCTTGCTGTATTAGATGCAAGCCGAATTGAAGAGTGGATCATGATAGTTCGTTACAGTTCTTAATTAATCTTTTAAGACGTGTGTACATTTGCCAGTAAGCACAGCGACAAGAAACTGCCAGACTTTTGAACAGAGTTTGGTGACACATGCTCTCTCTCCATACAAGATAACGGATAACGGTGCACATCATACACAGCTGCTGTTACTACAAATGCAAATTACAAATGTAGTTTATATGCACAATTTACATATGCAAATCATACTGACCTGCCGACAGGAAGATCACAATGCTGCAAAACGGAACAAAACTAAATTCCATCCGCTTCATTGTGAGAAAACACGGAAACAAACTATTTCATTACAGACTGACCACAGAAACTGAAATGGTGCGGGTGTCACGGCGCGAGTCTTTTACAGTAATAACAATAGCATTTCTAAATTGCGTAAGCGTGGGTACGTGGTTGTATTGCCTTTACTTTCGCTTTTACATTCGGGAGAGGGAGGGGGGAAGGGGGATTGGCCAATGACGTTGTCTGAAACCTCCCCGAAGTGGCCACGTTTTACTACCAACAGATTACATCACAAAAAGTCACAAATAAACATATTAGAGAGTGTTTAGAGAGTGTAGTGAAAATGTTTTTGGAACTCATCATCATTTATAGACGCAAAGAGAGTTTGTAGCCTGTCTCTTCTGCATCTCAAACAAAATAACAGAAGTTCACTTAAAGATTTTGCACAATATATAGGAATACAAGTAACAGAAGAGTGTGCAAATACATATTTTACAATTTGTTCTCTCTCTCTCTCTCTCTCTCTCTCTCTCTCTCTCTCTCTCTCTCTCAGTAGAAATACATCTTCTTTTACTCATTTATCTGGCTCTTGTATCCAGACAGACTTCCACTGAGGTCAACAGGAGAATCAACTTAATTTCCTAGAAGATCAACCAACAGAGAGGAGGTGAAAGGTCAGAGGTCACAGCACAGTGACTCATGTGTACACCACTTGGTGTGAAGCTTTAATCCAAAGCACTTTACACTACAGTGACTAGATGCTGAGCCACACAGGCTACAGGACTATTGATGTGAGTATCAGTATTTCTGGCAGTATTAGTACTAGTATTGATAGTGGCATTAGTAATAGCAGTAGTAGTAGTACTAGTAGTAGCAGTCATACTTGTAATAGTATTAGTGTTGGTAGCATTTGTAGTAGCAGTAGTAATTATTGTAGTAGTAGTTGCAGTAATAGTAGTAGTAGTAGTAGTAGTATCACTATTAGTGTTATAGTATTAGTATTTGTTGTGATGCCAATCTGCTAGTTTGGGATTAGATGTAATACATAAAATGGCCACTAGAGAGCATGTACCAACCGTGGTTTGAAATTAAACGGTGAATGACTTTCACTGGCTGAGAAACTCAGAACCAACTGTAAAGACCTTCTGTTTTTATCTTCTGTCCTGTCTCACAGAATGAAGAGGATGAAATTCTTCAAAAGATTTCAAGAGCAAAAATCATCCAGAGTCTGAAGGATTCCTGCTGTCCTTCCAACAGTCCCATCATGTGGTTTCCCTCTGTTAACTTTTCAAATGATAAACTTTATTTCCATAGCAGTTGTCTTGTGCAAAGTACAAAGTGCTTCACACTTAACAGAATAAAACACACACACACATGTTCACATATAGGACACACACAGGACATACATTAAAAGAAAGTTACAAGAAGCTAAACAAGACCAACAAAACATCATAAAAACAATATAAGCAAAGAGACAAACAAGTCAATAAAAGTGAGTGAGACAGTAGTCAGTACAGACAGTAGGGTCAGTAGAGACAGTAGAGTCAGTTGAGACAGTACATACAGTATAGTCAAGACAGTAGAGACAGTAGAGACAGTACAGACAGTAGAGACAGTGGAGGCAGTAGAGACAGACAAGGCAGTTGAGACAGTAAAGACAGTAGAGACAGACAAGGCAGTTGAGACAGTAAAGACAGTAGAGACAGACAAGGCAGTTGAGACAGTAGAGACCGTAGAGATAGACAAGGCAGTTGAGACAGTAAAGACAGTAGAGACAGTAGAGACAGACAAGGCAGTTGAGACAGTAAAGATAGAGACAGACAAGGCAGTTGAGACAGTAAAAACAGTAGAGACAGACAAGGCAGTTGAGACAGTAAAGACAGTAGAGACAGTAGAGACAGACAAGGCAGTTGAGACAGTAAAGACAGTAGAGACAGTAGAGACAGACAAGGCAGTTGAGACAGTAAAGACAGTAGAGACAGACAAGGCAGTTGAGACAGTAAAGACAGTGAAGACAATTGAGGCAGTAGAGGCAGACAAGGCAGTTGAGACAGTGGAGACAGTAGAGACAGTAGAAAGGAAGGACTCTGAATGCAGTAAGTAGTATATCTAATAAATGTAATCTACATGGACAAATAATGTCTTGAGAGCAACAGATCTCTAAACACAACATGAAGAACGTGAAATGTGAAACTCTCTCCCTTTCTCTCTCTCCCTATCTCTCTCTGTCTCTCTCTCTCTCTCTCTCTCTCTCTCTCTCACACACACACACACACACACACACAGGAGGAGTTTCCTGTAAGTGGGGCGGGCCGCAGGCGGGAGCAGGAGGGGAGGAGAGAGAGAGAGAGAGAGAGGAGGAGGAGGAGGAGAAAAGAAAAGGGAGAGGAGAGAAGGAACGGCCGAGCCGAGCTGTAGGCAGCTGTCGCACGGCCGGAGAGAGAGAGAGAGAGAGTTTCAGTTCTTTGCTGGGAAACCTCTGACAGAGAGAGGGAGAGAAAGGAGAGAGACAGAGAGGGAGAGAAGAGAGAGAGGGAGAGAGAGAGAGTTTCACTTCTTTGCTGGGAACTAGAAGCCCTCAAACCTCAGACAGAGAAGAGAGAGAGAGAGGGAGAGAGAGAGAGAGAGAGAGAGAGAGGTGTGACTCGTCCACTCAGTGAGTGAGAACCTTCTTCTTGGACGGATGGAAACCGTTGGAGCTGCTCTAGTCGATTCAACCAATCAATCACTTTAATCGATCAACCGACAAATCTGAACTGATCGATTACAACAGCAGGCCAACTGGAAACTTGGTCAACTGATTGAAAGCCTGGTCCATTGATTGGAACCCTATTTGATTGATTGGAAACCTGGTCGATTGACTGAAGCCTGGTCGATTGATTGGAAGCCTGGTCGACTGATCAGAAGCCTGATTGATCGACTGATCGGCAGGCTGCAGGATGAGCGCCGGGGGGGAGGTGGTGTGTGAAGGCTGGCTCCGAAAATCGCCGCCGGAGAAAAACTACGACGCTACGTGAGTTTTTAATATTTTCATTCCGCAAAAAAAAACAACTTTTCACCTCTGATTCAGAATGAGTTTCAAAATGTAAACAAACTGAACAAAACGTGTATTTCTACCTGCATGACTTTCCTCTGAAATACACTTTCAACACTGGAGATCTGAAAAGGTTTGAGAGAAACTAGAAAGCTTGAGACAGTGTGTGTGTGTGTGTGTGTGTGTGTGTGTGTGTATGTGTGTGCCACTGTGCCTACTGTGCAGTTTTTAATTAAGCTCATAGATAACCTTTCCCCAGTTTTATCAACACACACAGTGAGTCATTTCCTGACGTTATAAACCCATAAACCAATAAAACACACAGCAGCTACCAGCTATGAGCTTTACTATGGTCAATAAATAGTACAGTAAGAATACTATAGGTACTATTTGTATATACAGTAAGTGTAGGCTTTATAGATAGATTATTAATCAGTTTAATACTATGTTTTTTTTACAAGATTGGAGTACAAAAAACAGTCAAAAGCCAAAGCTATAGTCTTTCTAGCTAGAAGCTAGAAGCTGGTGTACAAAAACAGTCAAGACTCAAAGCATGTAGACTTGCTAGCTATTGATAGATAGATAGATAGATAGATAGATAGATAGATAGACATAGATAGATAGATAGATAGATAGATAGATAGACAGATAGATAGATAGATAGATAGATAGATAGATAGATAAATAGAAGACTTTATTAATCATTTTCATTAGTCTCCTTGTTTATTTTGGAAGCTGGTGTACAAAAACAGTCAAGACTCAAAGCATGTAGACTTGCTAGCTATTGATAGATAGACAGATAGATAGATAGATAGATAGATAGATAGATAGATAGATAGATAGATAGATAGATAGATAAATAGAAGACTTTATTAATCATTTTCATTAGTCTCCTTGTTTATTTTGGAAGCTGGTGTACAAAAACAGTCAAGACTCAAAGCATGTAGACTTGCTAGCTATTGATAGATAGACAGATAGATAGATAGATAGATAGATAGACATAGATAGATAGATAGATAGATAGATAGATAGATAGACAGATAGATAGATAGATCATTTTAATCAGGGTCTATTTTTAGGACACTGGTGCACAGAAACAGTTGAGACTTCTTAAAGAAAGAATTTGTCATAAAATATTTAAACAGCAATTGAAAGCAGCAGGAGGCTGTTTGTCCAGCAGCAGCAGGACTCACACTTTCCGGTAAAAAAGGCAGCTGAGACACACACACACACACACACACACACACACACACACACAAACACACACACACACACACACGCCCCGCATAACTGGCATGCCTGGCCAGTGAGTTGAGCTAATCTCATCTCTCTCTCCTCTCCGTCGCTCATTTCCCCTGTTTCTTTCTTTCTTTCTTTCTTTCTTTCTTTCTTTCCAGTAGAAAGTCTCTTTCTCTGTCACTCCTTTCCTTTCCTTTTTCCTTTCCTCCTCTTTTCCTTTCATTTCATTTCATTTCCTTTCCTTTCCTTTCCTGTCCTTTCCATTCCTTTCCTTCTCTTTTCCTTTCCTTCTCTTTTCCTTTCCTGTCCTTTCCATTCCTCCTCTCTTTTCCTCAACTTTCCATCTCTCTTTTGACTTTGTTTCCTTTCCTCCTTTCCTTTCCTCTCCTGAATTATCTCCAGTCTTTGGTGGGTTAGACAGGAAAGCGAGGGAGGAGAGGAAGGGTTGTTTGTGTTTTTGTTTAGATAGAGAGAGAGGGAGAGAGAGAGAGAGAGAGAGTTAGAAACCACAGTCTTCTCCTGCAGCAGTTGGTTCAGTGCCTTGCTCGACGGCAGCTGTTTGAGGACCAGATCTTCCTGGTCTGGATTTGAACCAGCAACCTTCCATCTGAAAACAGTGACTCCCACTCTGAATGATCGACAGCAAACACTGACACAAAATGATTTGATGACTTTTTGAAAAAGAAATGGCAGCGGATGGTAACTGATTGAATTTTGAGGACTTCATTACCCAGAAATCCTCTAAGGTGACGTCAGGAAACTCTTATACTGTTTGAAAATCGGGAATTCTGACTAACCCGAACCCTGCTACAAAAAAAGCGGTAGAACGGCTCTTCAAGTCTGAATCCCGACTAGGAAACTTGGGCAAACCCCAAAGTTTTCCATTTCTGTTTTCAGTTTCACGTCAACATTACACATTAGTTAACTGTTAATTAAGGGTTAGTTAATGCTTATTTAGCATTAACTAACCCTTAACTTAGTGACCCTTATTGTGAAGTGTTACCGGTTAAACGTATGAATTTGAAATGTAAAGATGCTAACGTTCTTTGCTAACTAGCGAGCTAACGTTGCGAAATATCACTCGCCTAAAATTAGCTGTTGCACCAGGGAAGAGCATTTTAGGTGGGGCAAAGAAAACCAAAGCAAAACAAAAAAGAACACGAGGGCCGGATGAAAGTCCCGGAAGTTCACGTGCCAGTCGAGGAAGCGCCGGCGGGAGACTTCACCGACGGGAACCAAAGGAAAAAACCCCAAGATGCATTGCGGGAACGACGCATCACGTCCAAACCACAGACTGTAAACCAGATGGAGCAGTGAGTGTGTACTTGCCTGATATCAGACAGAACTGTCAACTCGTTCCACTCCATTTCCATCTTCAGTCTGACACTGCCTCCACTCTAACCGATTTCCGTGGGGGAGGGGGATTCGATTTTCCCTAACCGATCACTAGAGACCGACGTATCCGCCTGAATCTAACGTCATTTTAAGTCGACGCTGATGCGTAACCATGACAACACCAGAGACGGTTCAGAAAGTATAGAGCATCTTTGACAAAACGGAGGGAAGTAAAAAACAAAGTACAACGACTTTTAATGGATTCAGAACAGCCTGGATAGCAGCGTCCATCTTGTCTCTAGCGTCTCCATTGTTGTTATTACTCCTCCTTGGTTCTGGCGCACAGCTTGACGACAGCTTGATGACGATTGTCTGGCTCTGATTGGCTAATCGTTAGTCCCCCCCCCCCCCCCCGGCGCTCATTGGACCGATCATTTTTCAACCGAGAAACCGCTGTTTCATGTCAACGATGCCAGACCAGAATCAGTCAACTGGGTGGAGTGGGTGGAGTCAAAGGTCTGGACCCAGGCAAGAGTGTGACGTCACCCATCGGCTTCTGAAGGGTTTTGAAACTTGGAGATTGGGTTTGGGATTGGGACGGTCGCCGCCATGTTGACATTGTTTGGAGCCGGAGCAGCCAAAGAGAGGCAGAGGGGCGGAGCCAAGGCAGAGGGGGCGGAGTTTGAGTCTGCTATTGGCCCGTAAACGGTGACCTGTCAGTCAATCACTAGGGAAACAATCCTGTTTTATAACAGTTATATCCAGTTAATGACACATTTATTTAGAAAATCCCCATAAGGACGCACATTAGAAGAAGTGAAATTAGCTGCTGAGACCAAAATCTCTTGTGGGAAAAAATGTATTGACTTTATATTTGATCAGAAGTTGGTTGTGGTCTGTTGACTTCATGCAGTTGGAGGTTTGGAGTCTTTCTGGAACTGGAAACACACACAGTCCATCTCAAACTGTACGAAGAGTTTCTGCTCATGAGAAGATCGTTCGCTCCGAGACGACTTGGGAAGAACAGAGGTGTCGACCTGGCATTCTTGGATTCGAAAAGAAGAAGAAGAAGAAGAAGAAGAGCTTCCTGTTGGACCAACATGGCTGCCACATTGTGTGTGTGTGTGTGTGGCTCTGGGTTTCCCCTGCATGATGGTATATACAGCCCAGTGTGTACACACACACACACCGCCTGGCCAGCTGTGTGTCCACTGTCAACACGCATGCACGCATGCACACACACACACACACACACACACACTGGTGGACTACTACAGAAAAGACTGGAGAAACTGGTCCAATGCAACTAGATAGATCTGACTTGACAAAATGGCTCAGCAGGCTGTGTGTGTGTGTGTGTGTGTGTGTGTGTGTAATGATGTTAGGTATTGGGCCAAAGTTCGTGGAGTTTACTTCATCATACCCTCCCTGTTCTGTCCCAATCTGTGTGTGTGTGTGTGTGTACTCTCAGTTATGTAATAAACTAATCCGTCTCAGCTGGGCCTGGTTGGAAGAAGGGGCCTCCCTGAAGATTTAGAGACACACACACACACACACACACACACACACACACACACACACACACACACACACACACACACACACAGATTGGCACAGAACAGGCAGGGTATGATGAAGTATGAAGTAAACTCTGCAAATTTTGGTACAATAACAAACGTCATGCACACACACACACACGATTTTAAACATTTGGGAGGTCAAACACAGTTTAGGGATATTTAATGATATAAACAGTCTGTCTACCTGCTGCTGCACACACTGAGCAGGACTTTGTGGGCTGTGGGCTGTGTGTGTGTGCGTGTGTGTGTGTGTGTGTGTGTGTGTTTGCGTCCTGTGACCCAGACATCACAGGTTCAATCCCTGCAGCAGCCGCGTTTTCCTCTCAGAGCATTGCTTTCATGGGAGAGAGATTCAGCTAAATAACTGAAATGTGAAATGTTTGTTGTATTTTTCTAAATCAAAGGCGCAGTAGGTAAACATTTTACCGTAACCATGGTAAAGAAGCGGGCGGGGGGGGGGGGGGGTGTTAGGTTGTGATAACGGATCAGCTGGTTACAGTTTTTTCTGATCGCAAAACATTTGACGCCGCCAAAGGTGAAATACCTGACCATGACATCACTGATGAGATCATTAATGGTTTATGGTAACACTTTACAATAAGGGTCACTAAGTTAAGGGTTAGTTAATGCTTAATAAGCATTAATTAATGCTTAATAAGCATTAACTAACCCTTAATTAACAGTTAACTAATGTGTAATTTACTAATGTTGTTCATGTTAACTAAGGTATTAATTTATACATTATTTAATAGTTTATAAAGATGCCTATTAAATAATGTATAAATGAATACCTTAGTTAACATGAACACCATTAGTAAATGATTACCAGACACATTAGTTAACTGTTAATTAAGGGTTAGTTAATGCTTATTAAGCATTAACTAACCCTTAATATAATGTACCCTTATTGTAAAGTGTTACCTGGTTTATTAATGGAAAGTTCCTGTGTCCCTGAATTTTACATTAAATTACAAAGTAAAGAGTCAAAAATTAAGGGTGTGTTTAAGGAGGTTTTGATGGGGTTTCCTCCATTAATAACTCCCTTAATTAATTTTAAGGGGATTTTGCATGAATTATGGGGTGAATTAATGTAAATGTAAGGTTAATTTAAAGGTATAATATGTAACATTTCCGCATTAAAATATCTAAAAATGACTAGAGTGTACTTACATTATCCCAAATGTTTCCAACAATGTTCAAACCCAGAGAAATCCGTAATTTTATTCAAGGCAACGGTGCGTTTCATTTGGTCGCCTGTCATGGCGTCATATCCCCTTTACCCCCTAACTTCCTGTCATGGCGTCATATCCCCTTTACCCCCTAACTTCCTGTCATGGCGTCATATCCCCTTTACCCCCTAACTTCCGGGGAAACACAGGAAGTTACCAGATGATCCGTCAGAGAGTGAGGAAGGAAGTCGGCCAGCTAGCTAGCTAGCCGCTCTAGCCGCTCTGTTGTTTTTTTCATTCTATTGTTTTTATCGCTCACTGGTGACGGATCACGATTATTCATTCCCGTTTGCTTCGCGTTCTGTCGCTGAAGCTGTCCCCGTAAAAAAAACTCCCATGATCCCACGCTACTTCACGAAACTACGTCTTTTGTTATCGTTTTGATTGAGAAAGCCCTAGCGGCAGAAATTACATACTGTGCCTTTAAGGGATTGCTTCGTAGAGTTGTCAATGTTATTTAGCTTTAGAACATTAGCAACCTTTTACCGCACAGCTGGTTTGATGCCTTAAAGGGGGGGGGGTATCCTAGGATGTGGCAATTCTTAGTATTTATGGTGATTTTGGTACTTGGAGGTGTGAAGTAATCAAAGTAAAAAAATGGAATCATGTTACTTTGCCATTTTCCCACAGTCACCAAGTATAAAACTCGCCCCTTTGTACAAGCCAGTCAGTTTTTGCTCCAGTGTCTACATAGACACGAGAGCAAAAACTGACTGTCTGAAATCGACCAATCAGCTCTAAGAGGGGGGCAGGCCTTCCAGAATGGCCAGCCAATCAGAGCAGTAGCTCATTAGCATAAGAAGCTGCTTATGTAAAACAACCTATTTCTCGTAGATGGGAAACAAACACTGGGAAGTGAATCGCTAAAGCTGTAACTAAATGATTTTTACTGAAAAAAACTGAACAGATGTATTTTATAGACACCAGGTAATTATATAAAATTGCTGAAAAAGTAAATGATACCCCTCCTTTAAGGTCATGTGATGCTGAAAATGGAACTTCAGAGTATTGTGAGGATCATAAAGGTGTGAACAGTGAAGCTGTGGAGACTTCACAGTGTTTTCCTCCGTGTGACGTCACACGACATGAAGCTCCGGGTCCCGACCGGGGGAAAGGAGGAGCGGATCGGTCCGTAAGGGACTGAGCGGTGGGAGGTTTGTTTTCCAGGTCTGCTGTTATTTTGGATCGGAGGCAGGAAGGAGGAAGTGTTATTTTAGATCCATTGTGACCTCTTCCTGTTGGGGTCAGAGGTCAAAGGAGGAAACGAAATGAAGGGGGAGAGGAGGGAGAGGAAGAAAGAGACGGAGGGAGAGAGAGAGAGAGAAGAAACATGATGATAAGATACGGGCAACTCAGGTTAATGTGAGCAATGCAGATGGGCAATATTGATTGCGGCGAGGATGGGGAATGTGTATTTCTGATGATGCACTTGGCAATTTTTGAGGCAACTTTAACGGGCTGCATGCCGGCAACAGGCAACAAAGTAAGCTAGGAGGGTGAAAAATCATTTCTGATTCAGATTCTGGGAAAATGGACACTGACTATTCGGCTGAAGATCTTTGGATTTAATGAAAAAAAAAGTGAGAGACAGGACTTTGACAAATCAGATTCTAACAATATATAAAAAACGAGTCTCACGCTTTTTTCCCTCCTATCTGCAGTTATTGATAAACGTTTTATTTTCTTCGTTCCTTCATCATAGGTTTCCTCCGCCTGTATTTCGGTGTTCCACTTTTTCAAACTGAAAGGTTTGGAAACATAAAGAAAGAGATGCACTTAAAAACAATTCAGCAGCATGACTAGTTTTTTTTATATATTGTCAGAATCTGCTTTGTCGGACTTTCCTTTATGTGCTGGAAGTGATTTTCAGACTGTTCCTCCATACAGTGGCAGTGAATGGAGAGAGAGGAAAAACACAATTCTCCAGTCTCCTCTACCGGAGCAACAGATCACAGAATCACTGATTTGGGGGTTTTATCATGGAGGAAGAGACACGACCCAAGGTGCTAGACTCGAGTCACTATTGTAATCGCTTGAAATTTGACTTGATGCATGAAGAGAAGACTTGAGCCTTGACTTGACTTGGGTTCTGGTGACTTGGGACTTGACTCTGACTTGTACTCTGATGACTTGAAAAGGTTTCTAAAGTCTTGACTTGAGATCTTGTGTTTGTGTAAATGACTTAGATTGAAAGTGATGAGATTTGTTCCAGCAGACGACTGAATTTAAATTCTGTTTTCTGAATTTGTATGGAATGATTGAATTTATTGAAGTTGAAACTGATTCTAGAAATCAAACTCATGATGCTCTTACCAAGTTTTTATCCTATTAAAACCATATTGCATTGAAAAGTCCTAGATATTTAGTTTTCTTTAAGATATTAAATTGATACTGGACTCTTGATTTGTTCTGACTTGACTTGCTGTTCTACATTTAGACTTGAGACTTGACATTAATGACACGGACTTGACTTGGACTTGACTTGGTAATCTACATTTAGACTTGGGACTTGACTTGAGACTTGAGCCTGAAGACTTGAGACTGACTTGGGACTCGAGTGAAGTTGACTCGAGTCCCACACCTCTGGCACATTTTGATCCATGCAGAATTTCATTTATTAGTGAGTTTTCCGCCTCAAAAGACCTTAGAGAAGTTTGATTTTAAGTCTTTTCCATGACTAATTCCTGGACATTTATTGTACTTGATGTAATCGTGATTCAAAAATGTCTAAAATATAAATGTTGATTGGATGCTGGGAACCCCCTCCCCCCCAAACACACACACACACACACACACACACTTCTGGCCTGAATCTGTGACTGAAGAGAGGGGACTGATCATCAAAGAGAGAGAGAGAGAGAGAGAGAAAGAAAACATCTACCGCCATCTTCACCAGCATTTCCTGTTCAGCCATTTCCTCTTCCTGTAGACACTTCCTGTTAGTGTTTGGAGAGAGAGAGGAAAACAGAGAGAGAGAGAGAGAGAGAGAGAGAGAGAGAATTTGAGAGAGATTTTGTGTGCGTGTGTGTGTGTGTGTGTGTGAACATGTGCTCTACAGCATGTATTTTATTCGTGCACTTTGATCAAATCCTCTCTCTCACACACACACACACACAGAGGTCTCAGTGTTTGGTGTCACGTTGGTCTTTCGTTGGGAAACGCTCTAAACCGGGGATTGGAAGAGACGGATTTGGTTGGCCGGCGTTAACTCACATGGACACACACACACACACACACACACACACACCGGTTGGTGATTCATGTGTGAAATATGCAGTGTCATCTCCTGGATCGCTCATGGGAGATGGACCCTACCCATAATGCTTAGCGTGCGGCAGTAACAACCTCCCAGAAGTGTCAAACATTTAGCAAGTCAGTGTGTGTGTGTGTGTGTGTGTGTGTGTGTGTGTGTGTGTGATGTTTAGTTAACATTCATGTGTACTGGGGTGTGAAACAGCCGACATGGGAGAGAGACACTGGAGTTAAGAGAGAGAGCCAGAGAGAGAGAGAGAGAGGGAGAGAGAGAGAGAGAGAGACGGGGGGGAATGGAAACAGTCTAAGCCTATTTTGTAATCAATAAGCCATAAATCCCTTTATCTATCTATATATATATCCATAGACATCCAAAATCATTAATCATAATCTTATGCTCATCATTCAAGAAAGTAAATTAATCAATACATTTTCCACAGTGCTGTATACTGTATATACTGTATATTTTTGGAAAATGATCATTACCTGAAGTTGAACATTGATTGATCTGTAAAACTGTAAAACTCTCTCTCCCTCTCCCTCTCTCTCTCTCCCTCTCTCTCTCTCTCTCTCTCTCTCTCTCTCTCTCTCCAGGCCTGGAAGAGGCGTTGGTTCGTGTTGCGGAGCGGCCGGCTGAGCGGAGAGCCGGACGTCCTGCAGTACTACAAACACCAGCAGGCCCGCCGGCCAATCAGGAGCATCAACCTCAACCTCTGTGAACAGGTAGAGAGAGAGAGAGAGAGAGAGAGAGAGAGAGAGAGAGAGAGAGGAGAGAGAGAGAGGAGAGAGAGAGAGAGAGAGAGAGAGAGAGAGAGAGAGAGACAAACATCATGTCTGAAATGCTGCATGCTAAATCCCATAGAAACAGATCCCATAAAAAGTCGTGAAATGACTCTGAAACTCACATTTTCGTGCTTTATGTGAAAATGATGTGAAAATGATGTTCCTCCACCACAAACTGGATTCTGTTACAAAAACATGAATTGGACACGACATTATCAGCTAAAGGTTAACTTTAGGAAACTAAAACAACTTGGTTAAAGGTCTCATATTCTCCACCTTCCAGTGTTTTATTTTGTGTTTCTGTCCATTCAAAGCTGTGTGTGTGGTGTCATGAACCAAAAACACTCTCAATCCATTTCTCCACGTTCATTTCCCAGCATCTCTCTGAGCCTTACCAAGAACAGGCCGTTTCTGTCTCCGTGTCTTTAAGGCTCATTAATATTAACGACCCCTCTGTTCCGATTGGCTAACCGTTTCCAGAGTGAAACGTGAGACGCCGCAGCTAGGCAGCTACAGGTAGGGAAAACTCTCCAGTTAATAAACAATGACAACCGCTCAACCGCTTTGAAAAAAACACTTTGTTAGTCTATTATTTCTTACAAAAATGATAATGAGCGAACCTTTGTGACGCCACAAAGTTACGGAAGTCCAAACGGCTCGTTTAGAGGCTCGCTGCACTAATATGGATTGTGTGGATTTAGTTTTGATACTTTCACCATGTTTAGATAGACCATCCAACTCCTTTATCATCACAGAGGAGAGGGGAGTCCTGCTTTACACCATATGGGACCTTCAATGTGAACATGCTAACGCTAGCTGCTACTAGATATGTTAGCTAGTGTGCTAATCAGATGTGTTAAAGTCGAGATGAAATGAAAAATGCATTTTTAACCCTTTAATTCACATCCCCGGTCATATTGTGCACCTATTTAACAATATATAGGCCTACCAAAAAAAATAAAAAAATATTTTCATATTAAAATCCAATCATGTTTTCTTCCTGTAAAACAAAATATGCCGTGTGCTTATGTAAGCATGAACCAACCAATTTCAACCAATAATATCATGACATCCACCCATCAATCATTCTTCAACCTGGTGTGTGTGGAGCCAACAGTCCTCTGTAGCTCCGTATCACACTAAACTCTAAGCCCCGCCCACTATTTAGCGGTCCAATCAAATGCAAAGGATTTGATTTAAACCCCTCTTGTAACTGTACACCGCTCAAATATTCCGTTTCACTGGGAAATACGTCACAGGACAGAAGCTGAAGACGCTCTAACTTCCGTTTCAGTGGGACTTTAACAACAAGACAGTGATGGTTAGCTGACCAGATGCTATGGTTAGCTAGCTAACAAGCTGACATTATCTAAACACTAAATCAATCAGATGGATCAGTGATGAAATGATCAGTTCAGTCAGAAACAGACAGAAATTAACCGTCTGTTCAATTCTGTTGAGACAGAAACACAGTCAGCTGTTCACAGAGCTGAGGACCTCCAAGATGGCCGCCGGAGGAGGAGGGGCCACATCACCTGAAAGAACTCTAGTATCAATAACCAACTGGAAAACCTCTCTCTCTCTCTCTCTCTCTCTCTCTCTCTCTCTCCCTTGCCCGCTCTCTCTCCCCCCTTCATCCCTCTCTCCCTCTTCATTGCTCTCTCTCTCTCTCTCCCCTCCCCTCCTCCAGGTGGACGCCGGTCTGACGTTCACCAAGAAGGAGCTGGAGTGCAGCTTCGTGTTCGACCTGCGGACGGAGGAGCGGGTCTGGTACCTGGTGGCCGAGTCCGAGGAGGACATGAACCGCTGGGTGTCCGCCATCTGCCTGCTGTGTGGCTTCAACCCCACCGACGAGGGTATGGGGGGGGGGGGGGGGGGGGGGAAGGAGAGAGGAGAGAGGAGGGAAGTCTCCGAGCGCTGGGTCTCCTCCTCCATCGGCTTCCTTTGTGGCTTCAACCTTTCAACCCTACTGATGGAGGAAGGGCAGAGGGACGGAGGGAGGGAGGGAAGGACAGAAGAAGGAAAGGAGGGAGGGATAAAGAGACAGAGGGATAGGGGAAGGAAAGGAGGGAGTGACAGAGGGTTGGAAAGAGAGATAGAAGGGGGAAGAAAGGGAAGGAGGCGAGGGTTGAGCGATAGAGGGAGGAAAGGAAGGAGGGATTGAGGGTTGGAAAGAGAGATAGAAAGAGCGATAGAAAGAGAGATAGAAGGGGAAGAGAGGGAGAGAAGGAAGAACAAGTAGATAGATAGATAGATAGATAGATAGACAGATAGATAGATAGATCATCCATCATCCTAATATTACTTACTTAACAGCTTTCTTGTTTTGCATTTTAAATGGATGGTAATGAAAAAGGTGTGTGTGTGTGTGTGTGTGTGAAAACAAGTGGGAAGAGAGAAGAGACCAACATGGACCGCCTTTAAGACTCAGTGTGTGTGTGTGTGTGTGTGTGTGTGTGTGTGTGTGCGCGTGTGTGTGTGTGTGTGTGTGTGTATGTGTGTGTGTAGTGTGAGTGTGTGTGTGAAAGTGTGGAGAGAGAAGAGAAGAGAGAAGAGGCTTACAGAGACAAACATGGACTACCTTTAAGACTCAGTGTGTATGTGTGTGTGTGTGTGTGTGTGTGTGTGTGTGTGTGTGTGTGTGTGTGACATAGAAGTATATAGAATGTACAAACAATTAGCATCTCGTTCTGTCCTCTCATTGGCTAACCCCTCTTCTCTCTCCTCTTTGCCGTTTTCTACAGTTCCGGAGAGGCTACCTGTCTCCGCCCCCTCCTCCGTCACCACGCCAACCACTCCCGCCGGCCACGCCCCCCTCACCACGGTAACAGGGTCGGTCCCGGCCCCTTACGACCCGGTGAGCGTTCAACTCCTGGAGTCCGACAGCACCACAGAAGAAGACTACCTGTGGCTGTCGCACTGCCAGAGTCACACCAGGTAAACACACACCGAGTGAAACGACTTCGGAAAAAAACGACTCTAAAACGCAAGGGATTATGGGTAGAAGGACTGATGCTCTTGTTCATGTGCTCTTAACTGGTATGACCACCACAGAAGAAGAGACAGACAAGTCCATCATGCTTATAAGTAAAATTACGGGGACTGGAATGAGATTTTCTCGCATGAAATTCACATGTAAAATCTACGGAAGAGGATTAGGGCCACCAAAAAAAAAAAGTTGTCAGGTGAAAAAAAAAAAAAAGTTTTGTCAGGTAAAAAAAAAAAAAGTTTTGTCAGGTCAGGTCAGGCCCAAAAAGCACATGTGCTTTTTGGGCACGTTGGTTTTCATTTGTGAACAATGCTTTTCCTGTCGTATTGTGACATCACAGGACCGTTTTTCACTTTAGATGTGAAAATTTTAAATTCATGGGTGAAAAGTGTTTTTTTTCCCCCCATGTGAATGTCTATGTTTTCGCGTTTGATAACTTCATTTCTCGTGCAAAGAGACATTTCACACGTGTCCAAAAAGCACATGAGCTTTGAATTCACATGTGACTTCGTGTTTTGTAAGGGAGGTGACTTTTGTTTCCGAGCCCTGGCCGGCTTGTAATTGGCCAGTGTGAAACTAAACAAACCAAATTACAAAGGACAAACAAACAAAGGAAACTTTTCCACTGTGGTTCAGACCAAAGGAAAACCAAAACCAGCAGGCGGTGAGATCGGCCAGCCGCTCAGAGTTACAGGTTCAGACCTGTGATGTATATCTGAGCTTGGATCAAACCTGGAGACTTCTAAAGGATTGACTTCTCAATCCTGTTAAGTCCTTGTTTAAATCTCTTCTTTGTCTGTCTGCCTCTCTTTCCCTCCCTCCCTGTTTCTCTCTCTCTCTCTCTCCCTCGCCCGCTCTCTCTCCCCCCCCTTCGTCCCTCTCTCCCTCTTCATCTCTCTCTCTCTCTCCCTCTCTCTTCATCTCTCTCCCCCCTCCCTCTCTCCCTCTCTTCATCCCTCTCTCCCTCCCTCTCTCTCTTTCTCTCTCTCTCTCTCTCCCTCCCTTGTCCGCTCTCTCTCCCCCCTTCATCCCTCTCTCCCTGTTCATCTCTCTCTCTCTCCCCCCTCTCTTCATCCCTCTCTTCATCCCTCTCTCTTCATCTCTCTCCCCCCTCCCTCTCTCCCTCTCTTCATCCCTCTCTCCCTCCCCCTCTCTCTCTTTCTCTCTCTCTCTCTCTCCAGACCTCTCGGTTCCTCCGCCTCTTTGGAAACCGACTACAACGACAACCTCCCCTGCCTTCCTCCCTCCACCACCTCCTCCTCTTCCTCCTCTCCTTCCTCCCTCGCTAACGGCCTCCCCCCTCCCTCCTCCTCTTCCTCCTCCTCCGGCTCCAGGGCCGTGCCTTGGACCGCGGCGAGCCCTCTCAGCCAGTCGCTGGACGCCAGCGTGACCTTTGACCTCCAGAAGAGAGCGGGCAGGCCCCGCTGTCACCCCTCCCCGCACCCCAGGAAGCACTCCCTGGACTTCCACCTGCGTCCCGTGGTGATACCTCTCGGCGGCGACTCTCACACACACTCCGGCGTGCATTCACACACACACTCGTACACGAACAGCGGCTACCAGATCCCCCGCCCGGCCTCCAACCCCCAGCTCCGCCCCCCTCGCCGCCCCTCCTCCACCCCCAGCGTGGAGTCCCTGACCCAGGCGGAGCTCCACGCCTCCTCCCCTGCGCCTCCTCCACGGCCGCCCAAGCCCATGGCCGTCGCGGCCCAGGGAGAGAGCCTGATCCTGGGCACGGGGTCGGCGGCCCTCCCTTGGTCCTCCCTGGAGCCGGAGAGGAGGGATGCAGGTACAGAGGGAGGAGGAGGAGGAGGAGGAGGAGGAAGAGGGGGGATGGGAGTGCCGAGGAGCAACACTGTCGCCATGCCTGGACGCATGCATGCAGGTGAGGAGCGGACGAGTGTGTGGAGGTTATGTTTTTGGTGCCGTTTGCTTGTCTGTTTGTTTGCCTGTTAGCAGGATTATGGAAAAACTACTGGCACGAGTTTCATGAAACTTGGTGGAAGGGTCTAGCATGGGTCAAGGAAGAACCCATTAAATTTTGGAGCAGATCCGGATCCGACTCACGAACAAGCCGGCCTTCTAGTTTTGATATAAGACACTGACATAGTCCTCTTTCATCCTCCCCATACACAAATGCCTTGATTCCTGGAAAAGCTCAGCCTCACCGCACACTGTTCAGGTATAGGACCTTTCAGGCGATGCAATGTTTAGATTTAGACTTTATTAACTAACAGACAATTCTACAATGCTCCTCCATGATGGTCGGTAGCAGATTTGTGACTCGTCTGCAAAGCCTCCAACAAACAAAAGCAGTCAGCACATTAGAAGCTGCTTCCAGGGTGCATACTGTACATTTATTTTTTTTTACCAGCTCTGCATCTGATGTTTTGAGCTCGGTCTCCATCAGACCATCTGAGTTTTTCTCGGCCTCCAGCTTCATGCTCTGTGCATCTGTGGACTTCTGTCTTTTGATGGAAACATTGATAATGTTTAGTTACATAACTGCCATGCTCCATTTACGTCTCTACATACAAATCTGGTCAAGTCAAGTCAAGTCAGGTTTATTTCTGCAGCCCTCCATCGCAGCCTGTCTGGACTTTACAGAGAGCGAGCCTTCCTAGAGCTAACTAATCGAGTCAATGACGGAACAAAATGTGAGCTATATAATCTCTATGTACTATCTATGTTTCAGGTGATCTTTATAGTAGGCCTAGTCTATTATCTAGTCTTCAAGTGTTGTCATTTCGGAGCTTTCAGATTCTATTTGGATCCATTTTTTTTCTCCAATTGTGGAAATGAAGGGGATTTCTGGATTTAGAGGAGCCCTCGAAAACAAAAATAGTCAATATTAGTGTGTATAGCAATATTAGCATTTTATCATTTTATAAATCTATTAATTTCCTGTATATTCTCTGTGTGTTTCAGGTGCAGAGTCCTATCACATCCCCAGGTCTCTGTCTGACAGAGCCAGCATGTTTGAGTTCAGCGAGAGCTTCAACAGCTACTTTGTAAGTTAAATCACCAAAACCTCTAAAGTAGAATAGAATAGAATCCAATAACTGTGAAGAAATGTCTTCCTTTATGACCTTATTGTTTTTGTTAGTCATTTCTTCTTTCAGGCAAATCCTAACAAATTGTGAAAACGTCTCTAATGTTCTATTTTTCTGTGACTCTCACTCTCTCTCTCTCTCTCTCTCTCCCTCTCTCTCTCTCAGTTTAGTAAAGGTATGGTTCCTCTGGGTAGTGTTTGTTCTGAAGACGACGACGTGGACGAAAACTACGTTCCCATGAGTGCCGCCACCACCGAGCCTCCCGTGGCAACAAGGTTAGGAAGAACATACCATAAAAGATTAGAAAGAAATATCGGATTAATGTAACGATTAATTGAAAAGGAATACAAACATGGCTCCATAAACCTAAAAACTGCTCTTTCTTGAAATGTTTTTTTCATTCTAGCGTTGTTAGGAGTTAATAAGTTCACACTGCCAGCAACTCCTTAAACCAGTCTCTGAAACACTTCACTTTCTATGACCAGAGAAACACCAGAAATCAGTTTATGGAAGTTCTTTCATTTTCTACCATCAGAGATATTCCAGAAACTAGGCTCTGGAACTTTGTTGTCTACAGCCAGAGACACACCAGAAACCAGTCTCTGTAGGTCTGTTTTCTGCTACCAGAGAAACCTCAGATGATGTTGACCATGGTTGTTCCATGGTTTGTTGGTGTTTAAAAGTTGCCTGCAGCTGAACTATTGGGCAACGCTGTCAATCAGTAGCCAGTCAGAAAACAGTGTTGCTATATAATCCCGACTTTCTCTGCAAGACTATCGGTGCTACATCTAGCAATCAGCAAACTCAAAGCAGCCAGTGTGATGTGATTGCTAGCGTTGTGGCTGCAAACTTAGGCCCTTTCTCAATTTGCGTTCTTGTGTCCTCCATGATGCGTTTGACGTAATATCTAATGACCAAAGTACGATTCCAAAAAGGTGGAACCTTTGGAACCCCCTCAAGAACTACTGGAATCCCCTCAAGGACCCCTGAAACCCCCTCATGAACTACTGGAATCCCCCCAAGAACTAATGGAACCCCCTCAAGGACCCCTGGAACCCCCTCATGAACTACTGGAATCCCCTCAAGGATCCCTGGAACTCCCCCAGGAACTACCGGAATCCCCTCAAGAACCCCTGGAACCCCCTCAAGAACTATTGGAATCCCCTCAATGACCCCTGGCACCCCCTCAAGAACTACTGGAATCCCCTCAAGGACCCCTGAAACGCCCTCATGAACTACTGGAATCCCCTCAAGAACTACTGGAATCCTCTCAAGGACCCCTGGAACTCCCTCAAGAACTAATGGAACCCCCTCAAGGACCCTTGGAAACCCCCCAAGAACTAGTGGAACCTCCTCAAGAACTACTGTCACCCCTTCAAGGATCCCTGGAACCCCCCCAAAAACTAGTGGAACCTCCTCAAGAACTACTGGAACCCCCTCAAGACCTACTGGAATCCTCTCAAGAACCCCTGGAACCCCCTCAAGAACTCTCGGAACCCCTCAAGGACCCCTGGCAGTCCCTGAGCTGTATTTTGAAAAACACTGCTCAAGAGCAACGTGCAATTTCAAATCGGGGCATTTAAATATTTCATTTTTTTCTCATAATTTCTTCTTCTCTCCTCCAGGGCCCCCCCGCCCCCTCCCTCGGCGACCTCTGACCCCTCCGTCCAGCTCCAGGACCCCAACTATGTCCCCATGACCCCCCTCCCCCCCAGCGTCCCCCCTCACCCCACCCCCACCCTCACCCCGGGGGAGCTGGCATCCCTGGGGAGGCAAGTGCCCCCCCCAGCCCACCTGGGCTTCCGTAACTCCCCCCTGACCCCCGTCGCTCCCCTCACCCCCCCGCTCCGAAGGCATCCCACGAACGCTGTTGGTGGAGGCGAGGCCCAAGCCCTGCCCCCCCCCATCCACCGCAACCTGAAACCGCAACGCAAAGGTGAGTAGAAGTGTTGAGGAGTTCTGTTGCAAAATCTTATAGAACTGATTTGAAATGTACTTTTCATTTGTGTTATTGATAAAAGGAGGCGATCAGCGACCATGGCGATCAGCAAATGTGACTGATGTTTGAATGCAAGTAAAAAAAAATAAACTGCTTCGCAGCGTCAATGGCTTCTTGAGACCGGCCTTTATTTGTCAAAACGTGTAGCCACACCCGGCCAGTAAAAGGGACTCGGCGTTTAATTGGGACCTGGCTTTTAATTGAAGTGGTCCTTAGTAGGCTACTACTACTACTACTACTACTACTACTTCTACCACTACTACTACTGTTACTACTAGGCTACTACTACTACGAGACTACTATTAAAGTCTCTGTCTTTGTGGATCATTGATTTAAAAAGATATACTTATTTATGGCAGTCTGGTTTGGTTAGGTCTAAAATCTTTATTTTTGCCCACCGATTCAGTTGTTGTATCCGTCTGTCTCTAAGCTGCAGGACAGTCTGGTTTATGGTTCATGGTTCATGTTGTTGTGTTGCTGCAGGGGCTTGTGTGGAGAAAACAGACTCCCAGACTGCTGGAGAGACGTCACATAAACCCAGAGGTACCGACCACTGGCACAGAGCTGAGCTACAGGAAGATTATTTTCTAGATTTTTCAACAAGTCCTCCAACCCATACGACCACACAGGTGGTCTGTTCCTCCCCTCTAATACGACCCACAGGAGCGTTTCCAATGTGATCTCACAAAAATACGTGAAATGAACACGACCTAGATGAATTTGAAAACGTTCCTCCGCCACAAATTGAATTACGTCCCAAAGGTTGGTTAATAGTTACATTTAGGCAATTAAAACCACTTTGGTTAAATTTAGGCAAGTAAAACAAGTTTGTTTAAGGTTAGGGTTAAGGTTATGCTAAAGTTTAGGCAAATAAAACAACTTGGGTTATGGTTACGGTTAGGCAACTATAACAACTTGGTTAAGGTTAGGCAAATGGTTTGGTCATGGTTAAATAAAAAAATAAAAAAATGTGATTCACGGTTGCATGTCCTTTGGAAACACTGGGAACCGAACCCCAGTCGCCGACATCAAAGGCAAATGCCCATCCACCATCCCCGATCACAACACCCTGACTTTCAACTGTGCTGTTTCAGTGTTGAGAGAGAAGCTTGACCGTCACATGATGTGGACATGTTGTCGTTATTTACACGACCGACCGCTAGAGGTCGCTTAACTTTAAAACGTAACTACAGGTCGTAATAAGCTGCTTGTACAAACAACCTATGGGCTCGTTTTTTGGTGGAGGACAGTCTCAGATTTTCCCTTATGCCAATCTCCAGCAACTGCTGCTAACTATGAAACTAGTGAACAAATCTAACAGTGAACATAATTTCAAAAGATTTAGAAAAGATTAGGAATACTTGGGGGAGACACTGGCTTTTGGCCTGATGGGGGCGCTATAATTACAGGTCAAAATGTCAAACTTTCAAAGGCCTTAACTGCTGCACCATCAGTCTGTTTTGATTAAACTTG
>NW_027279570.1:0-10000 GCF_046629955.1 Centroberyx affinis | reverse complement strand
ATCAGATTATTTCTGCCTCCGAGAACCGTTAGTAGAAGTAAAACTACAGTCTGGAGGGGTGGGGGGGGGTCACAGGTTTGATTCCCTCCGTGACTCCAAGTCTCCGACCTGCTGAAGTGTCCTTGAGCAAATTGCTG
This sequence comes from Centroberyx affinis, assembly GCF_046629955.1. Classification (NCBI taxonomy): domain Eukaryota; kingdom Metazoa; phylum Chordata; class Actinopteri; order Beryciformes; family Berycidae; genus Centroberyx; species Centroberyx affinis. The sequence continues at coordinate 9,863 of NW_027279570.1, read as the reverse complement.
AGCAAAAACAAAAGAAATTGATCTATTTTGAAGTTGCTGGAAAAAAAAAAGTTTTTCCTTCTCCGTGCCAATTCAACAACCAGGAGTTCAGTTCAGTTAGTTCCTACTGCGGTAAATTCTCAGAAATCACAGAACAGGAAAATCCACCAGCAACCAGAAAACCCTTCTGAGTATCAGTCTGTCTGGTTAGTCTCCTCTGCAGCTAACCAGCCATCAGTAGAGTCTGATTCTATTCTAAACATCTAGCTGGCTGCTAAAATGGTATAAATGTGAAAACAAGTGAGTTTCCTGGTCTGATTATGAAGAAATCAGAGTCATGTTGTGATTTCTGGACATTCTCGTCCCACCAGCTGTGTGACTGACTGACTGTTGAATCTGAAATGTTCAGATGATGGATGTTTTCTGTCTGTTCCTGCTGTCTGTCTCCTGCCAGCTGCTGAATCATTTCACTGATTCTATGAGGAAAAAAAGCCAATGTGATCACTCTTATCGACTGTGCTACAGTGAGAAATGAATAAACTACACATCACTGTTTACAGTTGTGGTTGTTTTTTATTACGTGTGGTCTTCTTCTGTGTTGTTGTAGCGGGAAAAATCGACTGAGAAATCTACTTTTCATGAAATTGGACCCTTTTAAAGCTGCTGCATGTATCAGTTTAACATCAATAAATCACATTTATTTAGAGACAGAGAAAAAAACATGAATTTCCACACACGTGTAGCCTAGTTTTATAGATGTAATCATGTCACGTTATAACATGTGGAGCACCTGAAAATGTGTTCCACATGGCCCATGTGATGTGATGTGATTCAAATGGGATTTTTCCATATGTGAGATTCATGTGTTTTTTTCTGTAAGAGTAATTACGGTGAACATTGTTCCTCCTTCACCTGGTGGATCTGGAGGGAAATCTGCTGGATCGCTTTACGGCACAAAACAGGAAGAGGTTCTGTTCTTCCAGAGCAAATGGAGCTAAAGCTGAAAGAGTTTCTGGCAGCAGATGGTGGAAGGAGGGAAAGGAAGATGGAACCATCTAGGAAAAACCTTAGCAACAGCCTAGTACACCATAGCAACCACCTAGTAAATCCCTAGCAACCATTTAAATGTTTGGTTTTCTTTCTTTGTATTTTCTAGTTCATTCATTCCACCTTTATTTAGAAAGGGAAACACACACAAATACATGGGCGTGTATGCATGTATGTATGATGGTTAGGGTGACATGAAAAAGAAAGAAGAGTAAGTTAGCCTAATATTTCCTGAAATGATAGCCTACTCCATGTAAAAGTAAAACTAAAACCCACACCGCTCTGACCGAACTTCAGACTGACGAGAGACTGAACACTCGTCTCAAAATCATGTTATCTTGTATATAAATGAAACTTTTACCTTCAGGTGACACACAAAACTTATGTGTAAACTGAATTTTCCAGTAGAAAAAAAATCAAAGTAAAAAAAAAAATTAAAATAATTCCAAAGTAAAAGTCACTTGGTTAAGGAGTCGTGTCTCTTAGATGGGAGACAGACTCCTATAGTTTTTACATTCATCAGAGTTTAACAGGAAATCCCCTTTACAATCAAACAACTGCGGGCTGATGGGAGGATGGACTGTGTGAAAGTGAAAGTAAGATCTGAAATGGTCTAGGGCGAGGTTGCTTACAAACAAGACGGAAAGAAATGCGCATGTTTGACTTTGACCACGTAAGTAGATTGTTATTACCTTTAGCCTATTACTAAGTAACTTGTGTCGGGTCAGTCAAGCTCCCGTCTGCTCAGCATGGCTGGGTGTGTCAGAGCTGGCTGCTGCAGACAGAGCTGCAGTCAAAACAACTACACAGTTAGCCTGCATCATGGCAGTTAAGGTGAAGAAGCACCATGCACGGTGCTGTCAGCTGAGACAGTTCAACAAGTTTGAATCAGGCATTTTAATCAGGGGTCGGATCCGACTCCAGGTGTTCAGCCTACATTTCTTATTACTGGCATCCTGGCCATGTCAACATGTAACTGGGACAGCAAATATTCAGGCATTCGCTAGGCCAGTGATTCTCAACCTTTTTCATATCAAGGACCCCTAATGTAGTCCACATTAGAGCCACGGACCCCCATTTGATGAGATATTTTGTCTTGGACCCAAATCTGAGAATATTTTTATTGTTAGATATGATTTTGTCCAGAATTCCAAGAATATCTGTGTTGTAGGTAGAGAGATGACAGTGAAACTAAATAGTCATTCTTCTACATTCTCTAATTGTGTTAAGTTCTTGTAAGTGAAATAATGCTGAATTTAACAATTCATCAGTTTGCTGGGGACCCTCTGGAACTCCCTCAAGGACCCCTGGTGGTCACCGGGCCCCACGTTGAGAACCACTGCGCTAGGCGATCCTCCTTGATGTGCTGGTGGAAGAAGAATGTGGGCGTGAACCAACTGTAGAAATTGAGATTTTGTAGAATTAAGTGCTGCTTGTTGGATCACTTGTATGCTTGTAATTGTCCAGTGGCTCCTGGTGATAGGTCTTCAATGGTGTTCGATGTATTGTCTGCTGATAAATACGGAACCATTACGTAGCCAGATTATTGAATAAGAGATTGGCGAGACCTCCAAGAGAGCGCGAGAGTCATCGTCTGTTACTGTTATAGCCTGCCAAGTTTTACCTAACCACATCCAATATGAATATGATAAATACTGAAATGTATTATTTGTTGGCCAATGGCATTCAACTAGTATTGAAACTAGATGTTAGAGCGAAATGCCCCGAAGGTCTTGTAGATATTCCTGTAAAATTCATCTGCACCCCTCTAGATCTTCCACTCTCTGCAGCTGCAATGTTTTGGATTTCAGATTACCATCAGCCACTTTGTGGCCAAACAATGTCACTTCTTGGTGACTGCAAACAATCAACCAAGATTAGAAACTTGCAAGATTTGTTACAAATTACTTTACTTTATTCAGAGAGAACCAAACTTGCTCGGTAAAGGTTGAACTGCAGTCTGACCGGATTGTTTCTACAAAAAAATCCTGCAGGAATTTATTTGTGGAGGTTTTGTCCTGCAGGAATCCTGTAGGAGCGACCAAATCCTGTAGGAAGCAGCTGCAGGATTCCTACAGGACTGTGACCGGTCCTGCAGGAACTCTTTAAGCCCTGCACAGGTAATTCCAGCTGAAGTGCTGAGGGACCATGACCTGCAGGATTTTAAAATTCCTGCATGATAAATTCCAGCAGGAATCATTCAAAAATCCCACAGGAAAATTATCATGAAAATCCTACAGGATTCCCTGAGTTTTCCTGCATGAATCCTGTGGGACTTTTTGTAACTGTAACCACAGTCTGGTTACAGTTCTGCTACAGTGTAGCATGGATGCTAGCTACAGAGTTGCTATGGTTACAGTACATATTTTTTCCTTGTAATATAAATCACTGAAATCAATATTTGGTGTCAAATTAAACATGTTTGGTAAGCAGCAGTGTAACAATCAGGATAAAGTACAGGGAGCCGGTAATTCTTCCACCCTCAGCTCCAGCAGGTGAATCAGACCCAGACTTCATATCTCACATGGCTCAGTGTCTGCTGTCGGTCCACAGGACGGCTGGAGGTGTGAAGGGATCTGAGAGGCTCTACTGCCTGAGATGACTTAGGTTTCATCACATGTTCATGACTCCTCCCCCTCTGTCCTCTGCTCTCACAGGGAGAAGATGATCTGGATCCTGCTACTGCTCATCCTCACATCCTGTGTCTGCGGTCAGCTTCCACCTTCAATTCATTATCCAGAAATATAAAGATATTTTCAGCCTCAGTAACAGATTTTCTGACTTCATTGCCCTTTTAATTACGATCAGTAAATCATCTGATATTCTGATGTTTCCTCCAGAGTTTTCTTCTTGTCAGGTGGAAAAGCCTCTGAAACAGCATTTAGACCATCATGGACACTAAAACTCTCCAACAAAACCTATATAGACAGAGTGTTTCCTTAATCAGGTTAATATCAGAGTATTGGTGAGCATGTAAACACTCTCAGTCTGTCTGTTCCTCACTTTCCTCTCTCTCTCCCACAGAAACATTCATTGTGAATGTGAAGCAGATCTCCTATCAGGCAGAGGAGAACGGTAACGTGACGATGGAATGGATCTTCCCACCCAAACCTGACATGTCTCTCTCCTCACTCAGCATCTGTTGTTCACTGCTGTCTCGTACTGAAGAAAAGCCTTTATATTATTTAGAAAACGGTGTTGAAGACCCAGAATCTCAACATGAGCAGTTTGCAGGACGAGTGCGATGTGACGAACACAGACTCAGAGAAGGAACCATCAGGTTTCACCTGTCCAGACTCAGGATTGACGACTCGGGTTTTTACCTGTGTGAAGTGTCCACTGGTTATGGAGAGAACTATGGTGAATGTTCGCTCAACGTCACTGGTAAGTTGACTCAGTAGAGCTTTCCTCACTAGATTCATTTAAGCGTCATCGATGAAATATGAGCACGCTCAGTTTCACCTGAGAAGTTTCGTTTGTTTAGATGGCTTCCACAGCAAAAAAAATGCCCAGGTTGAAAATAAATGTCCAAAGCACAACTGTCCAACAATAGCTGGTGTCCAGAATACCTGAATTGACCCACCTATTTTTTATTTTCTTCGATCAGTAAAGGACACTTTGAACTTCTGTTTAAAATTCTGACATTCATCTCAGAACTCAAACTTCCTCTTGGCATTCAGTTCACACAGCTATTCAGCTGTCACCTGAACAGGACCTTAAAGGGCTCAAAGACCCTTTTACATCCTGGGTGACTGGATCGGACAGAGGAAAAATAAAATAATTCTGGTGCAAATATACTGATGTTGAAGATCTGAGCACCCAAACCTCTAATCAGACAAACATTTGGCACTTTAACAACAAAGTGTAAATGCAGAGCATCTTGAATCTGGGTTCAGCAACTATGGAAATGGAAATAAACATTACCATGCAGGTCCAACCAGGGAGCCCAGTCCAGTCAAACAGCAGCAGGAAGCTCAGACAGAAACACATAAGGCAAAGATGGACAGTCAGCATACTGGGGGATGGGAAACTAGTAAGACGAGGCGTTTACTTTCAGTTTTAAAGGATGTAAATATTACAAGAGGAGGTGGTGTGCGCCTTCATCTGTGTTTTGCAAGGGAAAGCAAGAGAAACCTGATTCCATTGTATATACTGAAGATGCAATTTAATGTAAGGTGTAAAATGAACCTAGTTCAACCATATCTAGCCCCAGTTCAAATACAAGATGCATGTTTGTGCCAGGTGTAATTGGAGCCAAAATGCCCAAAGAGGAAGGAGAGAGGAAGAAATAGACCAGTTACAGTGAAAAGCTTGGCATAGCATGATGTTGCAATCCTCTGACACCCAAATATTTTTGGTGTTAAGTTTAGTCTGAGTTTGGTTTCATTCATGTTTTGGTCCTACTCTAAAGGGACATTTCATGGTAACAGTGGAAATTCTAAATATGATCCTTTACTTACTTCATGGAAAGTGGAATAAATTGGAATGTTTTTCAATTTCCCATTTTCTCTAGAATTGGTTGTTTTTTGCTGTGTGGTCCACCCCTGCTGAGTGGATACACAGTACTGTATATGTTGTATACAAACTCTGTTATCTCCATGCAGCTGCAGAACATCTGCCAGAGGAACTTCTACAGTTTGGTGTCATCGAAGGTGTGGTAACAGTTGTAGTAGCTCTAGCAGTTGTAGTAGCTGTGGCATTCGCTTGTCTACGCTATTGCCCAAGCAAACAACAAGGTATTTGGTTTTCCTAATTTTAAACATTTTCTAAATAGAATTTGTGTGTGTGTCCTCACTTGTTCTTGTCTCATGTACAGGTCAAAGCCAAGAGGAAATCATCCAAATTTGGCTCCTGACGGACCAGACAAAGAACCAAGAGCTCCTGACGGACCAGACAAAGAACCAAGAGCTCCTGACGGACCAGACAAAGAACCAAGAGCTCCTGACCGACCAGACAAAGCACCAAGAGCTCCTGATGGACCAGACAAAGAACCAAGAGCTTGTGACGGACCAGACAAAGAACCAAGAGCTCCTGACCGACCAGACAAAGAACCAAGAGCTCCTGACCGACCAGACAAAGAACCAAGAGCTCCTGACGGACCAGACAAAGAACCAAGAGCTCCTGACGGACCAGACAAAGAACCAAGAGCTCATGACGGACCAGACAAAGAACAAATAGCTCGTCTCCTCAGCCCAAGCTGCTGCATGTGAGAACGGACATTGCAGAAATGATCCATTATAATGTTACAGAGAGAGAGAGACACTCTGGAGTCTAATCTAATCAATGGCATAGACTGTAAAGGGGTATAACACAAAGTTTCCCCAGTTGTGCATGCTGTTATTGGGCTGTGTGTATAACTTTATATGCCTGTTTAATTAGCATTTTCATGGCATAGATAAGCATAACTAAGGCAGGATAATAGCCACATCCATTTTCTTTCCTTTAATGTTGAACATGGCTCATACGCCATTAAGACCCACAGAGGCAATTGTGGTAAAGACTGCCACCATGTGGGCGTAAGCCGCAACTACATAGTAATTTTATTGACGGAAAGAGGCTTGTTGCAATTGTTGACTGTAATGCCTCATTGTCTTATTCTGTAGTTATTGTGTGGTATTCAGTTGAATTATCTTGATTCATATTTTGATTCAATTTGTATTTTCCTACAGAAACCACATGCTCATTCACACGCCAGTTGTTAATAAACCATTGGAACAAACCCAGTGGTTGCAGATTCTCTCTCTAACTGGAGTGCATAGCCAGTTGGATACACCCAGTTATTCAGCATACGCACACTGAATTGCACAAACACTGAAGCTCTCTACAAGAAGGGCCAGAGCCGTCTCTACTTTTTGAGGAGGCTGAGGTCCTTCAACATCTGCCGGACAATGCTGAGGATGTTTTATGAGTCTGTGGTGGCCAGTGCTCTCCTGTTTGCTGTTGTGTGCTGGGGCAGCAGGTTGAGGGCAGCAGACGCCAACAGACTCAACAAACTGATCCGCAAGGCCAGTGAGGTTGTGGGGGTGGAGCTGGACTCTCTGGCGGCAGTGTCACAGAGGAGGATGCTGTCCAAGTTACATGACATCTTGGACAATGTCTCCCACCCGCTCCATGACATGCTGGTCAAGCACAGGAGCACATTCAGTGCAAGACTCATTCCACCGAGATGCACCACAGAGCGTCACAGGAAGTCATTCCTGCCTGTTGCCATCAAACTTTTCAGCTCCTCCCTCAGAGTGTCAGACACTCTGAGTCAATAGACTGGCTCTTGGACTTATTTTACCCCTGTCAGCAGTTTATAACCCATAACATATAACTTATATTTAACTGTGCAATACCGATTTTTTTGTGCAATAATTCAACTATTCAATAATTATTTAATTATTTACACTGGTGTATATTTTGGAGTATGATGCACATATTGTACATAATTCTTATTTCTCTTATTTCTATATTATTATTCTCATTGTTATATATTGTAGTATAATGCACATATTTTACATATTTCTTACTTTCTTATTTCTATTTTCTTATAATTTCTTATAATTTCTCTATGCTTATATATATTCTCTTCTACAATGTGAGCAACTGCAATGTAACCCAATTTCCCCTCGGGGATCAATAAAGTATTTCTGATTCTGATTCTGATTTTCTTTAGATTTTTTTTTCAGTATCCACCTAAGAGACAAAGAAATGATCTGTGGTTGGTCAATGCGTACTTTCAACCAACTGGCACAAAGCCATGAGAGAGGGCATCCCTTGATCACGTGTCTACCACATGTGTATGTCATACATGGTCATGTTACAGGAGACCTTCAAAACTGGGCCTCAACATCTGTTTCCACTTAAATGTCTATACCAGGATCTCTTTGTTTCACAATATAGGTGAAAGGTAAATCAGAACAAAATGAATAAATGATAAAACTAGATATTTGACTTTCTTTACTTTCACAATATCAGTGTTTTCTTTAGATTTTTTTCTTCAGTACCCACCTTGTTTGTGTGACTGACCTTGTCTGAAGCCTTACATTAGATATCTGAACTGTCAGCAGCTGATATGTGTTGGTGTCGGTTGGTTGTCATATGAGACAGTTGAGACAGTAATCTGTTGCTGCTGTCAGGGTGACACTTTTGGACAGGGGAACCACCATGACAGGGACATAATTTCAAAATAACCAGCTTCCTCTTTCTGCCTGTGGACAAAGACTCTGAGCAGACTCTCAACACAAGAAGCTGCTGCTGTCTTTTTCTATGCTGAAACCTGACAACCTGCTGTCTGCAGCAGCACGAGCTCAGGTAAGACTCATGGAACTAGTCCCGCTTATAGAGAGCTGGGCAAAGTGATGAGGACAGGACACTGTAGAGCTGAAATCATCAAGTTAAAGAGTGACGTGCTTCAGGGTGACAGTTGAGGAGTATGGAGTATTGGAGTATTTTTTTTTATAATGGTATTTTTCTTCCTTGAAAGGAGCAGATATTGATGCTGTCAGTAGGTTAACTGTCATTTCAGTTATAATGGTCAATTTGAGGCATTTGCTGACACTTCATTGTTTACTTTGCTTGCTGACGGTCTTCTGCTGCGTTCAGGTCATGTTGGAAGAACAAAAGTATGGGCCATTGTGTCAGTTTGAAAGCTTCTTTACGTGTTTTACGTGTTTTTTTTTAAATGCACACATCTTTTGTATTTATGAATTTAAAATCATCCATGAACGAACTGCAGCAATTATTTGTCGGTGATGTGTTGTATTGGTGTGTATTGGTGGTGTGTATCGGTTGTATGGGTATGAATAACTGAAATTATGATTTAAGCATCTGTGGATTGCTGCTATTTTTTGGGAGATATCACAATCTACTAAAAATCCCCTCATATCGTCACTGTAACAGCTTCCATGCTGAGAAACCGGTGCATTAACTTTCTGTGGCAAGTTTCTTTTTGCAACTTATTGACAAACCAACCCAACAAAAACAACAAACCTGTAATGGTTATTAGCACTAGATACATAATGTAACAAATTAGAAATGTTGGACAGGTTGTGGAGCGAATTAGTGAAGACAGAGCTGCAACAGGGAGTTGTAATGCACCTGACAGAATGTGAAAAGGGCCTATTGTAATATGCTGCTGTCCTTTGTGGTTTTAAATATTAATAACGTGATTCAAAAGGCTTTCATGAGTTTTTATTAAATGTTTTGTTAGATATCACTAGCTAGGCTGCTCACTGTACCATCCAAGAAATCTTCCTGCTGTAAAGTTGTAGTTAAACAAACAGGATAAACATTAGGCCACTTTGAAAGTTGAAACTTTAAATGTTTTTAGAGTTTGAAACATGGAATGTAAGTAATTAACTAACTATTAATTAACGTATAGCCAAAATGAATGGGTAATATTTAAAAAGTAATAGCAATACCAGCTGTAGTTGGTAGCAGTAGCCTATCTGTTGTAGTAGTAGCATTAGTAGTTGTGGAAGTTTTAATAGTAGTAGAAGTCGTACTAGTAGTACAATAGTAATTGTAGTAGTAGGAGTAACAGTAGTAATAGCAGTTGTACTAACAGAAGTATAGTGCTAGTAAGTGTAGTAGTAGCCTAGTAGTAGTAGCAGCAGTAGTGGTGATAGTAGCATTACTACTTGTTGTAGTACTAGTCGTAGGAGTATTAGTAGTTGCAGCAGCAGAAGAAGTTGTAGAAGTAGTAGTTGTAGTAGTTTTAGTAGCAGTACTCATAGCAGCTGTAGTGAAATAGCAGGAATAGGAATTAGCTCCTATGAACACAACTGAACAGTTGGAAAATAAATGTTGCTGATTGTTGTTGACTGCAATAAACAGGCTTCTGTGAAAGTCAC
>NW_027279569.1:45000-47475 GCF_046629955.1 Centroberyx affinis | reverse complement strand
TGCACTAGCTGAGTCAACAGCAAATAAAGCCGCTTTCAAAAACAAATGGTTTCCTACTACTGCTCTGATACCTAAGCTTTGATTTTGTACAGTATTTAGAAGCTAAACTTGCCATCAACATTATATGGGAAATAAGAGGTTCATCAGCAGCACTATGAGATGCTGCAGGCCTGGAGTCTGCAAGGGAACATCCACTATAAAGAAAGACAGTGTTTGGAAGCCAAACATGTATCAATAGCAGTGTGGACCGTGAAGGTTTTTTGTTTGTAGACATATTATATTATTTAAATGCCAAATAGACCTCAGTAAAGTAAAGGGATACACACACACATACACACACACACACACAAACATATACAAAAATGTGAAGTATTTGAAAGCTGAACTTTGTACACGAAGGAGGGATGCCTAGTATGTATCAATAACAATATTTATAGGGGTCTAAAAGATGGAAGGGATATAATATATTCATGGAAAACCTTTCATCAACATTGTGTGATGATGTTAGCACGATACTCTAATTTATATGCATCAGTAACACTGCAGTGTGGAATGGCAGTACACCTACTACATACTAGAGAGTGTTTCAAAGCTGAACACGGAGTGAGGCAGGTAGTGTTAGGACTAATACTTACTTCTCATCTGTCAGTAACACTGTGCAGATCATGCAGACTCATCATTGACATTGTACATCGGCACACACTTTTATGTAAAGTTCAATCTGTTTCTAATTGTATCTCTCTTTGTTTGTGTGTTTTTAGTTGTACCTGTTTACCTCATATATTACCTTTTATTCCTATTTTTTATTATATATATTTTTTTTATTTATTTTTCTATCATTCATTGTGGTAGTTTCACATCAGTGCTTTTGGGTTTTATTGTATGTAAAGCACTTTGTAAACATTGTTTTTAGAAAAGTGCTATACAAATATAGTTATTATTATTATTATTATTATTATTATCATCATTATTATTATTATTATTAGTAGTAGTAGTAGTATTGTGTGGTGGATGGATGATAATTAATCATGTAACATAGGGCATGTACATAGGGAAATCAGATAAGAGAGTGGGAAAATACCGTATATCTACAACACATCTGGAAAGTGTTTCAAGGCTAAACTCATCAGCATGGTGTGGAGAGGTACAGGGAGAGCTGATGGACATTTACTGTTAGCACTGGACAGCAGCACTGTGTGCAGCATGGAGTGGGCTGGAGGGAGGGGGGCGGTAGAGGTATTAATAAATTTGAATTCTCATGTATCAATAACACTGTGTATAAGGGAATGTATAGAAGTGGTGAATCTGCTGTGTTGAACAGTGTTTAGAAGCCAAACTTGTATTATAACTCAGCAATAGTCGCTATGTATTACAGGGTTGGGTAGGTTACTTTAAAAATTTATTTCATTACAGTTACTAGTTACCTTATCAAACTTGTAACTCAGTAATTAATTCTGATAACTTTCAGCTATACTATCAGATGTGAGTCATATATCATATGTGAGGTGTAACAACGCATTATGTAATAACACCGTATTATGTAATAACACAACAAAATGTAATACATTTTTACTTCATTATGTAATAACACCCACATTTTGTAATAATCTGCCGCATTTTGTAATACACAGCCTGAACGCAAGTTAAAACTGAACCGTTTGTATATTAGAAATCCACTGCAAATCAGTGTGTTGTTAGGCTATATGCTGTGGATTTTCTGGGTTAAAGCAACTTCAAGTGTTTGTAGTTTAGATGTAGTTTAGTAGTTTCCAGATAGAGTATTGTTAGGCTATATGTGTGTCTAACATGTAAGCTATGGCCTGTTTGAAGTGAAGGACATGTAACCCTCAAGTACAGTTTCTATTAAGCTGAGGAATACAGTGACACTTAATGTAGTTTCGACCAATGAAAGATACTACACTAATCTACTGAACTAATAATATCTTTATAAAATTAATTTTGAGTCAGTATGATTCATGCTAGAATGCATAAAATAAAAATTGTTGTTATAATGTTATAACGATTTTTATGAATGAAGACATCCATTTTGGTTGGTTATTACATAATGCACGATATTATTACATTTTCATCATAAAAAAAAGTGCAACTCTGGTATTTTGTAATAACCACCGCAATATGTAATAATTTATTACAAAATGTGGGAAAATTTATTACATATTGCGTTCAGGCTGTGCATTACAAAATGCAGCAGATTATTACAAAATGCGGGTGTTATTACATAATGAAGTGAAAATTTATTACATTTTGTCGAGTTATTACATAATGCGTTGTTACATGAGGTATAAAGGTACCAGATAAGAAAAAGTGAAAAATTGCAAAGTTCAGGAAAGTTATTAACACAATTTTTCTTCTGTGCTGCATTTTATAAAGTCACAGACCAGCTGCCGAGTTTCTCACATTCACTTGAAAATTATTCCCAGAAGTAACCTTCTCATTTTTCACAAGTATCTGTAA
>NW_027279569.1:0-40000 GCF_046629955.1 Centroberyx affinis | reverse complement strand
TGTTCTGTACCACGGTGTTTAATGTCTCTGCACCGATGTCACCAAGACAAATCCCTGTTCGCTGCTCCGACTCGGAAAATAAAGCGATTCTGATTCTGAAACCAATAAGACAAAACTCTGACACCGGTATATTACAAATAGGTAAACACCCTAGAACTAGAATAAAACAAATAGACCAACATCTTCACCGCTCCAATAAATCACACACACACACACACACACCTACTGCAGCGTGTGAGGGAGTGGAGGGGAAAAAAAAACACAGCCAGGAAAGTAATAAGAGTAAAATAGTGTAATATAAAATCGAAAAATTCTCACTTGCAGTTTTCCACATAAAAGGCGGCTCGCCGTGGGGGTCGCTTCATTTATCAGCCGGCTGGTCTATAAGTTCACGCCTCAGTGGGCCGCACCACTATTTATTAGGTGGGTTTTCTATGAAGAGCTGCATTGATTGTGAATAGTTTAAGTTGATGAATGTGTGGATATTATTTATTAAGGCAGCAGGCTGGGAGATTAATGCCCGGTTATTGTTTATTACAGCGGAGAGAGGAGGAGGAGGAGGTGGTGGGGGGTGGGGGGGGGGTGGTGGGGGGTGGGGGGGGGTGGCGGGGTGCATAAACACCTCCATCACACACACACACACACACACACACACACACACACACACACACACAGGTATGCGTGCATATGCGAGAGAAGCATTTGCACACACAATCACATGCAAACGTTTTTATGCACAAATGTATAAACTTCTGCACACTAACAGGTACATGCATGTACTCACACACACATTTGTATTACTATACTTGTGAGGACTCATTGACTCCATTCATTCCCTAACCTCTAACTCTAACCTAAACCTAAACCTAAACCTAAACTGAATTCTAATCTTAACACTAAACCCAGATTCTATGACATTTGGTCCCCATTCCAGTTCTTCTATGCTTGTTGCTTGTTTATAATTGTTTTCTCTTATTGTTTTGGTAAAACCGGTTATTGGTGTTGTGTATTTGCAGTATGTTGTTTTAATGTTTTTTTTAACTTCATTTTATCTGTATTTTATTTTATTTTTTACTTTTACAAGCACCTTGTAACCTTGTTAAGAAAGGTGCTATACAAATAAAGATTATTATTATTATTATTATTATTACAAGTATAGAAACACAAGAACACACACACACCTACACCTAAACACACACACACACACACACACACACACACACACACACACTTCTGCTTGGCACAGATCACCTCACACACCCAGACTACAGCTAAATGAGAAGCTACAAACCACACAGGTAAACAAACATGATTCTTTCTTTCACTTCATTTTCTTTTGCTCATACAACTAATAATATAGGTAATACTTTGCAATAAGGGTCACTAAGTTAAGGGTTAGTTAATGCTTATTAAGCATTAACTAATCTTAATTAACAGTTAACTAATGTGTAATTTACTAATGGTGTTCATGTTAACTAACGTATTAATTTATACATTATTTAATAGTTTATAAAGATGACTATTAAATAATGTATAAATTAATACCTTAGTTAACATGAACACCATTAGTAAATGATTACCAGACACATTAGTTAACTGTTAATTAAAGGTTAGTTAATGCTTATTAAGCATTAACTAACCCTTAACTTAGTGACCCTTATTGTAAAGTGTTACCATAATATAAAATAATTTCTGTTTTATAAATGTATATATATATATTTACTAACCCTGTAAGACACTAATCACTGTATTATTCATCTCCATTACAAATCAACACAGTCCATTTGGGCAGTTGCACCATCCAGCTAACTGGCTAGCATGTCTGTTCACGCCTGTTAGCGTCCCAGAGTTCCTCACTCTGACCTCGTTACAGTGTGCTGACAGCAGAGACAGGCAGACATGTTAGAGTCAACACAGCTAACATTAACACAGGCGAACAAAAACACTAAATAGATGCTTGGATTTGGTTCACAGGCGATCTAATAATACTTGGTTTGGACGGCGTGAGAGTCGGCCATGTTGTTCCCGCTCAGCCTCGCCTCTCTGTGTGTGTGTGTGTGTGTGTGTGTGTGTGTGTGTGTGATCTATAAAACTTGTCATTTTCAACACATCTCTGAAATGCAGTTCAGGACAATAAACCCCCTGACACCTTTCAACACAACATGTGGTAAGAGCAACAGGTTTGGTATCAACGTGTTGCTGTGTCCACACCTTCAACATATGGGCTGTTGAAAGGGAGACTACATGGCACAGAGAGAGCCACGGCGGCCATATTATCATGTTTTCATTTCACCAGAGGGGTCAGAGGTCAGAGGTCAGGAGCGGGGGCAGGTTGGGGGTTCAGTGCCTTGCTCAACGACACTTTGACAGAGATGAACACAGGAGACAGCAGGCCAAAAAAAGAAGAAAACCAAGAAAACCAGCCTCCAGTGCAGTTCTCTATTGAAAGCAACAAGTTCACATCCCTTCTCTGGGGGTTGTTGAAAGGGATTCTGGGAAATGTTGGAAACCACTAACTGCAGTAGAAGTAGACGAGGCAGGTTGGGGGAAAGTGGGTTCACCGAAAAAAGGAAATTGCGACTCATCATTCATCACTAAATAACTCCTGGGGCCAGTTGCATAAAGCAGGTTTAAGACTAGTCTGAACCTCAGACTGGTCTTAGATCCTCAGGTTGGACTAGTCTAATTAAGACTGTCTGTTACTTCAATATTACGACTGTCTTATTTTGAGGTAGGAAAGTTAGCCCCTCCCCCCTGGCTACTCTTGAGTTAAGAACTTTGTTGTTATGGCAACGAGTCGGCCTGACATTTGAGTGGGAAGTTTAAATACTGAAGCTATAACGATCAAGAAGTAGTAGGAACAGGTAAATATAAGTGTCTATAGCAGGTTTGACTTAAGGTCACACTTAAGTCTAAGATGAGGTCTATCTTTATGCAACTGGAATGAACTGAACATCACAGACTGAAGAGACCTAACAGAATAAAAGCTCTGCTCCACTGCAGCCATCAGAGGAATGAAATAACACAAATGGAATTATGCAGCGACCAAAAAAGTGTTAAACAAGTAAGGGACGAGGAGTCCATTATCAGGAATTAATGGACGACGGGGAGTCCATTCATTCCTGATAATGGACTCCTCGAAGGGCATTATCCGGCTTATACCATGGTCACTTGCCAAAGAAAAAAAAATTAAGACCATTAATTTATATTTTCATGCGTTTTGTAATCAAAATCTAAAGTTTTTCACAAGCCATAACTCAGTTTCCCTGGTAACACCTGAGGGTTTGACTAATACCTGGAACAATCATTACCATCCCATAAGGTTCTTATGCAATGGAAACGTTGTTCACTGCTCCAGTAAATAGGACGAACCTTAGATACTTAAGATATTTCTAGTCCGCTCAGCTCATAGAACCCTTTGGCTCAGCTATGAGCCAGAAAGCTAACGTTATGCTAGCAACATTCAAAGTCAATAACAAACAGTAAATATAATTTGACAGTATGTTTAACAATAAGACTAGCTAGCTATCCAGCCATGTCATTGTCCCCAAATCAATATCGGAATGGACACCTACTAAGTAGTTCCATTAAGTACTTAATGGACACCCTGCAGCCAATCAGAGTCGAGTATTCACCCAGATCATGGTATAAATCAAAACTATCTTATATTTTAGATTCTTTAAAGTAGCCGCCCTTTGCCTTGATGGCAAGGCAAAGGCTTTGTCTAAGAAACTAATTTCAAGCATTTAAGCAGAAGCCTTTAGATCAAAATGACTTTAAGAGAATGAAGAATACAGAGCATGAACATATATATATATATATATATATATATATATATATATATATGTATGTATTTGTATGTATGTTGTGTTGTTCATGTGCAGACAGAGCGTGTGTCGGTCCAGTCTGGCTGGATGGAGTTATCGGTGCAGAGGACGACTCTGTCGCCTCGTATGAAGACGTTCCCCCGGGACCCGC
Organism: Centroberyx affinis; assembly: GCF_046629955.1. Lineage (NCBI taxonomy): Eukaryota > Metazoa > Chordata > Actinopteri > Beryciformes > Berycidae > Centroberyx > Centroberyx affinis. The sequence continues at coordinate 36,022 of NW_027279569.1, read as the reverse complement.
AGCTATAAATCACTGCTCCCGCCTCGTCAATACACAATCAATGGCTCTCTGAACACACACACACACACACACACACAAATATATACACATATGCACACATCCAAGCAAATATGCAAACACACGCACCCACACATAAATGCACACAGTTATCTCTCTCCTTCTGTCTCGCTCTCTCCTCCTCACCCCCCCCCCCCCCCCCCCCCCCCCTCTCGCTCTCTCTCTCTCGCTCTCTCTCTCTCTCTCTCTCTCTCTCTCTCTTTCTATATATTGACCAACCTATAAAGCAGAGAGCTCAGATAATGTCCTCTCATCAACCAGTTGTACTCATCAAATGATCCTGGAACAAAACACCGAGCAAGCAGCCAATAGTGTGTCATCAGTGCGGGGCGTTTTGTTGTGCCGGGGATGATGGGTAGTGTAGTTTATGGGGGAATCAGGGTCACATTAGGACGATGAACTAGACTGGAGGCTGATAATGGAGATGAGAGCTGTGATAGAGCTGTGGATAGAGTGAACAAACTTTCATCCACTGATGGACTCCACTTTCAATATTTTACCAGCTAGATTTTTAGATTTTAGAGCAGAAAAGACCTTCCAGACTCTGCAGTGTTTCCTCCTTCAGTTCGATTGGTTTGTCAGGTGAGAACGATGACCTTTGACCTCTGGTGGCACCAAATAACAGCAGCGAGAGTCTCAGTCCTCTAACAAGAGAACTGACACTCCAACTGCAGGGAACCACCCCGAAACACAAGGGATTATGGGTATAAAGAGACAGATGTTGGCATCTGATAGCCAGCGGTTCCTCATGTTTGGAAAATGTAGCGTGACAAAATGAAGCGAGGGAAAACCTGGAGAGTGCAAACGAGTCCATCATGCTGAGCAACAACAGGACTGGAATCAGAGAACACAATCTGTGTTGTTTATAAATGCAACATGTCACTGCTGTTTAGTGAAAACTCCCCAAAATGTCAACCTCAAAACAGTCTTGTGTTCAGCTTGACCGTGCTTTTTTGAGCGTTTTGACCTTTAAGGCTCTTCATGACCTGGCTCCAGATTATATTTTAGACTTTTTAATCCCTTATGAACCTTTGCGTAGTTTGAGATCCTCGGGCGGAGGTCTTCTGTCCCTTCCAGAGTCCAGGCTGAAAACTAAAGGGGACAGAGGGGCCACATCAGGGCCCCGAGGCTCTGGACCGACCGGCCCGAGGAAATCAGGCTGAGTCAGCGTCTTCTTTCAAGTCTCTTCTTAAAACGTACTTTTATCGGAAAGCATTTCCTGATTTTACCTGAGCTGCCTCCTTATTTTACTTGATTTTTATTTGTTTATAAGTTCATGTTTATTATTTTAATTTTTTTATTTTGTGTTTTTAACTCCCTTTGTGTTTATAATGTGTCTATTTTCATGGCTTTTAGTTCATTCTTTTAGTGTAAAGCACTTTGTAACCATGTTTTGAAAGGTGCTATATAAATAAAGTTATTATTATTATTATTTTGAATTTATCCAATGGGGTTTTGAAAAGGTTTCATTAGCACCAAGGGTCAAGTCAACCAGACCAGCATGTAATCCTCCAACTGAAGTTAAAACATTAAAGGTTTTACATTGTAGAGTTTTGAGTGTTGAGCGTGACAAATAATTTTTAAGAGTGCAGAGTGCCAGAGGAAGTTTCAGTCTGATTGAACTGTACAGGCCGGGTCAGGTCAGAAGGTATCAATGCTGTTGATTACCTATAGTCTCCTCTCACCTCAAACCTCCCAGAGAGCCGAGCGGCCTCCTCATGGAGAAACACTCAACTGAAATCCTTTAACAATCCCTGGAAAGACCAGGAGACGAGCTCATTAAGACAGACTCAATCTGAAGTACAGTCTCACCTCAAGAACAAACTGCTGAATATGAATAGCTCTATTCCAAAATGCTATACAGCCAATTTTGAAAAAAAAAAAAAAAAAGATAATCTCAATTTCATCATTCAATATCTTTAAAATTTAGAGGATCCAATCCACGTTCTCAGGAAAGTGGTTCCGTAATGAAGAATTTTAATTTGATTTGGTAATAACTACAACAGCCTGACTTTTCATGGTAACAGTTAACGATTTTTAAAATGTAAACTATGTCTTTGTGAGCTGGATTTCAAGGTTTTTAGCTTACAACTAGAGCCAATGACTTCTGGGTTGACGGCTAAAAAGGGAACGTGGGAAGTCAGAAATTAACGGGAGTAGAGTTGATGTTATTTTCATAGGATTTGTTGACGGTAAGAAATGTATTAAAAAACACCAGCCTTATCCTTTAAGTTCACTGGACTGTACTGTCCTTTGTAAAGTAACATTATTTCTTACATTTTGTTTTAGTAATCATTTTGTAAGAGCAGTCGCTTTTTTTTCATTTTGGAACCAAACTGGTAAACAGATCTACAAAGAACCAGCGTAACACTGAAGCATTACACTACATGGATCTGTGTGAACAGAGCTTAAAAAATCAAACACTAATTGAAAATTAGATCATGAGAGTTAATCGGTAAGAGCTAATTGGACTCAACTGAAATCCTTTAGCGGTCTAATTTAGATTTAGCCTTCATTTGAAGAACAAGCTTCCTTCAGTGGGAAGTGACAGATATTGTTTGTAGATGTGTGATGAAGGTCAGACTGCAGCTGCTGTGCTAAACAGCTTCAAAAATCAACAACTAATACATAATGAGTGCTAATTGAAAGTTAATTGGCTAATTAGAGTTTGGTAGTAATTAGCTATTAGTGCATTGTAAATGTTAATTAGCGGGTTAGAAGCCAGTCTGGAGTCCCACAAGGCCTGTGGGGCGGAAAACACCGACCTCAACACTAAATGTGTGTTTATTGTCAGAGAAACTGTATCTTCAAATGCTTTAAGTTTTACTTTTACAGTTTAGGCATTTAGGAGACGCTTTTATCTAGAACAGCTTTCAATTAGTTAATTTATATATATTTATTTTTTTAAATGGCCATTTCTGCTTTTATTAGATAGCTATTAGTGAAGAGAGACAGGACAGGTTGGAAGAGAGGGATGACATGTGACAAAGGTTCTGGTCTGGATTCAAACCAGGACCACTGAGCCACCAGGACCCTGACAACTACTTCATTTAAAATAAACTATAAATATAACTTATTTATCCGGCAGGGTGAACTGTAGCGGTTAGCGAGATCGTCACGTAGCTGAAAGATCACAGGTTCGAGCCACAGAGCGTCAGAGCATCATCATCATCATCATCATCATCATCTGTCCCACTGAAGAGTCCTTCAGCAAGACACTGAACCCTCCTGCTGACTCACTGTAAACCAGACTAACACCAAACATGTCAAATGTAACACAAATACAAACCTCCAGTAAGAGAAAATATCACATCATATCATAATATCTAAATGCTCAAAACAGACTGCCAAAACCTCTGTTCTACAAAAAGGTCCACGTTTAAGAAAAATCAACCATTTACTTTGGATTTTGTTCTTATTTTATTATTGGCATGAGTAATACTTCATGTTTAATGTTTAGCTAGAGTGTTATCACTGGAGAAACGAGGCCAAACAGACAAATCACTGCTAAGGGGCAACAATAAATGAGAAAATTAACCTTTAATTTAAAGCCTCTGAAAGTTGACTCTTTGAAGATATAAGTACATTCTCTGCAGGGAAATAAAAATATCTACTGTAAACACTCTGTCCTCTGATGTACAAGCGTGATTATCTTCATATACACATCGATATTTTATTCATAAACAAACGCGGGCTCCAAAATATTTGCGGACACTGGAGATGAAAGCGCTTTGCGAAACGCCCGATTTTCACTAAAAGCCGCATTGACCGCTCCACACGCCGCCGCAGTAAACACATCAATCATAAAAGAGCGATTATTAATTTAGTTTAGTCCAGTCGTTTACAGTACGTTGCCTTTGTAATACGTCAGATCTATAAGTGGAAACGCGGTCTCTTTATGTTAATATCATTCTCTCTGACACATCGCTCACTGCCCCAACGGAACTTTAAACAATATTCCAGTTTAAAACTAAATCAAAAGCACTTTCAAGGCCTCGCCGACGTAAACAAACTCCTCCTCCGATGATGGATTTTGTTGAAATGACACCGGAGGGAAAAAAAAAAAAAAAAAAAAAAAAACACACAGAAGAAGAAAAACTTCAGAGAAAGAAACAGTCAGCGGAAAAAAAAAAAAATCAAACGCGACGGAGCTGAGAGGAGGTGTGTCGTGTTTTTTTTTTAAAGCTGATATAAAGAGCCATCAGTCTTCTGCAGCAAATGAGAGAGAGAGAGAGAGAGAGAGAGAGAGAGATGGAGAGAGAGAGGGAGGGATGTAGGGAGAGAGGGTGAAAGAAAGAGATTTCAAGATGGAGGGAGAGGGAGATTTAAAGAGAGGGAGAGAGAGAAAGAGATGCAGATGGTGATGGGAAAGAGAGAGAGAGGGAGAGATAAAGAGAGAGGTAGGGATGGAGGGAGAGAGGGACAGAGGGAGAGAGGATGAAAGAAAGGAATTTAAAGATAAAGCGAGAGGGAGATGTAAAGAGAGAGAGAGAGAGAGATGCAGAGGGTGATGGAGAGAGAGAGGTAGGGATGGACGGAGAAAGGGTGAAAGAAAGGGATTTAAAGATGGAGGGACAGGGGGGATATAAAGGGAGAAAGAGAGAGTTGGAAAGGGTGATGGAGGGGGAGAGAGAGAGAGAAAGAGAGAGAGAGAATATATAAGAAGGTGGGTAAAGTGAGTTTAGGAGTTTACGCTCCACCTTCAGCTTCCAGCATGATGTGACTCAAACATGGCCGCTGTGTGAATAAAGCAAACAAATGAAGTGTAGGAAGTGAAGTGACATCATCCCCCGGCTCTGTTCACTCTGTTTCACTCTGTTCACTCTGTTCACTCTGTTCACTCTGCTTCACTCTGCTTCACTCTGTTTCACTCTGCTTCACTCTGTTCACCCTGCTTCACTCTGTTCACTCTGCTTCACTCTGCTTCACTCTGTTTCACTCTGTTCACTCTGTTCACCCTGCTTCACTCTGTTCACTCTGCTTCACTCTGTTCACTCTGCTTCACTCTGTTTCACTCTGTTCACTCTGCTTCACTCTGTTCACTCTGTTCACTCTGCTTCACTCTGTTTCACTCTGTTTCACTCTGCTTCACTCTGTTCACTCTGTTCACCCTGCTTCACTCTGTTTCACTCTGTTCACTCTGTTTCACTCTGTTTCACCCTTCTTCACTCTGTTCACTCTGTTCACTCTGCTTCACTCTGTTCACTCTGCTTCACTCTGTTTCACTCTGTTCACTCTGTTCACCCTGCTTCACTCTGTTCACTCTGCTTCACTCTGCTTCACTCTGTTCACTCTGCTTCACTCTGCTTCACTCTGTTTCACTCTGCTTCACTCTGTTCACTCTGTTTCACTCTGCTTCACTCTGTTCACTCTGTTCACCCTGCTTCACTCTGTTTCACTCTGTTCACTCTGCTTCACTCTGTTCATTCTGTTTCACTCTGTTCACTCTGCTTCACTCTGTTCACTCTGCTTCACTCTGTTCACTCTGTTTCACTCTGTTCACTCTGCTTCACTCTGTTCATTCTGTTTCACTCTGTTCACTCTGTTCACTCTGCTCACTCTGTTCACTCTGCTTCACTCTGTTTCACTCTGTTCACTCTGCTTCACTCTGTTCACTCTGCTTCACTCTGTTTCCCTCTGTTCACTCTGCTTCACTGTTTCACTCTGTTTACTCTGCTTCACTCTGTTCACTCTGCTTCACTGTTCACTCTGCTTCACTCTGCTTCACTCTGCTCACTCTGTTCACTCTGCTCACTCTGCTTCACTCTGCTCACTCTGTTCACTCTGCTTCACTCTGTTTCACTCTGTTCACTCTGCTTCACTCTGTTCACTCTGCTTCACTCTGTTTCCCTCTGTTCACTCTGCTTCACTGTTTCACTCTGTTTACTCTGCTTCACTCTGTTCACTCTGCTTCACTGTTCACTCTGCTTCACTCTGCTTCACTCTGCTCACTCTGTTCACTCTGCTCACTCTGCTTCACTCTGCTCACTCTGTTCACTCTGCTCACTCTGCTTCACTCTGCTCACTCTGTTCACTCTGCTTCACTCTGTTCACTCCGTTCACTCTGCTTCACTCTGTTCACTCTGCTTCACTCTGTTCACTCTGCTTCACTCTGTTTCCAGCTCACTGCAGATTACTTGATATATCAGCAAACTATGAACTGTCTGGTTCCCATTCTGAAAAGTGTTACAGACCGACATGACATTCATATCTCTGCTTGATTTCAGTGGAATTCAATTGATAGAACTTGTGATTTAAAGGATAAGTCTGGTGTTTTTTTAATGCATTTCTTACCGTCAACAAATCCTATGAAAATAACAAAATCAGCAATGAATTTGTTTTGCCGACAAGTCTGGTCCATGTAGCCGGAGCCCAATGCAGCCATGTCCCAGCAGCCATAGAACTCCATTGTATTAAAAAACACCAGCCTTGAAACCACACTACATTACCCAGCATCCTTTGATACGAACAAGGCACAGCTTCCTGGTCTGGAATATTCCAAAAACATAGCGGAGAACTTTCCATGCAAAGCTAACATGTCGCTAACATGTAGAAGTGATGGCAGCTGAGAACAAAACAAGATATCACTTAGCTTGCTAGTTAGCCTACCAGCTAACGTTGCACCATGAAAATTTTATAGGTAGCGATAGTTCTAGTCTTTGGCTAGTTAACACTGTCACCCATCAGAAAACAAGGCTGTAGTTCTACTACTACTACTAACTGTATAACTACTTATACACAATCTTGTACCCAAGTCTTTTCCCTTAAAAGTTACAAAAAAATGTATGTGTCCCCTCCATTGTGTCGATGGAAAATTGCACTTGCCACCTAGCTGCTACTAAACCAGAGCAACATGATCTCATAAAAATTTGTGAAATGAGCATGAACTCTGAAACACAGATTTACCTGCTGTGGACACGAATTATATGAAAATTACATTCCTCAAAATCCACAAAATGAATTCTAAACATGAACTAGACACGACATTTTCAGCTAAAGGTCGGCTAACGGTTCAGTTTAGGAAACTAAAACAACTTGGTTAAGGTTTGGGAAAGGCTTCGGTCGGTTAAATAAGAAAAACTTTAGCTAAAAATTTTAATTTGATTCACGGTAGAAATCTTCTTCCTACAAGCTGGGAATTGAACTCCGGTCTCCGACACTGAAGTGAAACTCCATCCAGCACTGGTGGAAGAAGTACTCAGATCTTTTACTTAAGTAAAAGTAGAAATACCACAGTATAAAAATACTCTGTTACAAGTGAAAGTCCTGCATTCAAAATGTTACTTAAGTAAAAGTACAAAAGTATTAGCATCAAAATGTACTTAAAGCAACAAATGTTAAAGTACTACTCATTATGCAGAATGGCCCATTTCAGAATAATACAGTATATATTATATTATTGAATTATAATTATTGATGCATTAATGTGTAAGCATCACTTTAATGTTGCAGCTGGAAAAGGTGGGGCTGATTTCCACTACTTTATATACTGCTGGGTATCTTACAGTAATCTATAATAATACATCACAATTTATTAGTTGATTATATTTTGTATTAATAATCTGAATCTGCAAAGTAACTTGTAACTTAAGTTATCAAACAAAGGTAGTGGAGTAAAAAGTACAATATTTCCCTCTGAAATGTAGTGGAGTAGAAGTATAAAGTAGCATAAAATGGTAATACTAGTACCTCAAAACTTATACTTAAGTACAGTATTCGAGTAAATGTACTTAGTTACTTTCCACCTCTGCCATCCAGCAGCCTCCACAGCACCCTGACTGTTACTGTTTGTAGTCGTGTCTCCTTCATGGAACATTTTAACACTTTAACATGTAATCAAGTCGTGTTCATTTCACGTATTTGTGTGAGATCATGTTGAAGGTGTGAGATCAGGTTGAACCAGTTTCGGTTAACTTCCCTCTCTCTCTCGGTGGTTCGTATCGGTCGAACCCGAGCGTGGTGTCTGTGGTGGCTGTAGGACTCTGTTTGGCTTGTTCAGCTGAATTTTATCTGCTCCTCTGTCCCATAAAACCTTCCTATTGACAGGCAGCTCCACATCGACCCCGGCTCCCCCCCCCCCCCTCCATATCCAGCCCACATTTTTCTTCCCTATGAGTATTAGTTTATTGAATAAGTGGCATCTGTTTTCCTGGCCCCGTCACCGTAAGGCGAGGTATTTCTCACTGACGCACAGCGCTGATTTATACGCCGCTCCGACTCACCCCGCAAAAAATAAAGCTAAGCAAAAAATTTCCAATACATCGCACCCCCCCCCCCCCCTCAACACACACACACACACACACACACACACACACACACATCCTCACATCTCCTCTTCTTCCCTCCTTCTTCCAAACACCCTCCATCCATGCTGTATATAATTAAGTTGGCAGATGTTATACACACACACACACACACTCACACTCTTTTACACACTCTTCACTCTCTTCCTCACACACACACACACACACACGCACACACACACACACACTCGCTCTCTCAGCCACACACACTGTCATTTTGATGACAAGACAAAAGTCATTAATTACTGACAGGAGCGTCTGGTTTGCCGACTGCTCCTGAAAAACTATTTCCAGTGCGAGCTTTGAAAAAACTCTAATGTTGTGTCATATTTATATTTAATTTTTCAGCCTTAAAGTGAACAGCTGGCTTTATTACCGACAGCATACTGACTCTGCCGTTGCAGAAGTCTCACTCTTTACTGCATGCTCACTCAGCTCCTGCTGCACTTTGCCTTCATCCTTAAGGAAATGTTCTGAAAATCTAATTTTGCTCTTTTTTAGCCGTTGGAAGTCACAAGGAACAGTCTCATAACTAGTCAGCTGAGACACATTAGAGTTTTCTATTAACATTTGTCAGTTTGGTTTGACTGTATAGCATTCAAGAGCACATTTTCTGCAGAATAGGTGAAGGATAAAAGTATAAAGGAGGAATTTACAATGACTACAAATGATAAATATACCGTATTTTCAGTGTAAAATAATCTTAAATTCATTGCTGACATAAAATGAGACCAGTATAAAAATATTGGAGATAATGAGGTAGATATTGGACTTTTGGACCCACACTGCAGTTGTTTGGCTACAAAACACTTGGATTATGCTGCTCAAGGTGTTTGGAGATTTTTTTGGGGGCATTTTATGCTTTTTTAGGAGCTGTAAAAATACGGTTTTGTTGTGTTAGTCATGCTTTCTACTAGCAACTTTATATTATTATATATCATCATCTTATATATCATCATATCAGAGGTGGGGACTCAACTCACATGACTTGGACTCGAGTTACAATGTGAATTGCTTTAGACTTGACTTGATGCATGAAGAGAAGACTTGGGTTCCGGTGACTTGGGACTTGACTCTGACTTGTACTCTGATGACTTGAAAAGGTTTCTAAAGTCTTGACTTGAGATCTTGTGTTTGTGTAAATGACTTAGATTGAAAGTGATGAGATTTGTTCCAGCAGACGACTGAATTTAAATTCTGTTTTCTGAATTTGTATGGAATGATTGAATTTATTGAAGTTGAAACTGATTATAGAAATCAAACTCATGATGCTCTTACCAAGTTTTTATACTATTAAAACCATATTGCATTGAAAAGTCCTAGATATTTAGTTTTCTTTAAGATATTAAATTGATACTGGACTCTTGATTTGTTCTGACTTGACTTGGTAATCTACATTTAGACTTGACTTGAGACTTGTGCCTCAAGACTTGAGACTGACTTGGTCACACTTCTGTCTCCAGGTACAGAGGAGTGAGTTATCTGATCCCTGACTGACTGGCCTGAATTTACATCTTGAAGCCCACCAGATGTCTGTCAGCTGTTTCTTCCTACAGGTCACTACAGGTCTCATGCCGTCTCACCTGTCGGGGTTCTGCGTACAGACGTGCATCTGCAGCAGGATCCTTTGGGTGAAGGTTTTGAAGCACTGCCCGCACTTCCACAGGTGCCAGTCGCTGAACTCGGTGCTCAGCTGGCTGGTGGAGGTCGGACTCGCCAGGACCCGCTGGTTCTTCGACCCTAACTGGCCGAAACTGGACTCCGCCTGGCCCACGATCCCCGCCTTGTCCAACAGGGAGAAATTTCTGGAGCAAGGGGAGTGGGGGAAGACCATGGAGCGCAGGAGGGAGGTGGAGGAGGTGGAGGAGGAGGAGGAGGAGGAAGAGGAGGAGGGTTTGCCGTTCTTGCTGAAGGGTTGGAGGGAGTCTTGTCTGCTCATGGCCTCCATCACCGTGGCCGGGACGTTTACTGGAGACAGACAGCAGACAGTGGGACAGGAGTTACTGGGTTACACAGGCTGACATGGGACTTCGAATCATGTTGACTACATCCTGATACCAAGAAAACACATACGGTCAAATCAACTTAGTGGTGTTTGCAGTGGTGGAAGAAGTACTCTGATCCTTTACTTAAATAAAAGTACCAATACAGCAATGTAAAAATACTCCATTACAAGTAAAAGTCCTGCATGAAAAATCCTACTAAAGTAAAAGTACATAAGTATTAGCAGCAAAATGTAGTTAAAGTATTAAAGTAAAAGTAGTGGTTTGGTCCCTCTTTGAACTACTTTATATACAGTTAGCTAGTTTAGTCCAGTGGTTCCCAACCTAGGGGTCGGGCCCCTCCAAAGGGTCACCAGATAAATCTGAGGGGTCGTGAGATGATTAATGGGAGAGGAAAGAAGAAAAAACAAAGTTCTGATACACAAATCTGTTTTCAGTTTTTGGACTTTTTCTCTAATCTTTGATTTCTGCTGAAATATTGGATCATTTGAACATTTATTGAAATGAAACCATGTGAGGTTTAGAGGGAAAAATCACTATTTTTGTGGAGCTGTTAACAACTCATAGACATCTGAAATGTGACCCGACTACACACTGCTTTCTGTGAGACGTCAAAAGCCAAAAAGGTTGGAAACCACTGGTTTCATCTTTAACAATGTGTTGTATTTTAAAAGCTTGTTATATTATCCATTGAGTCAAATCTCCATCTGAAAAGTAACTGAAGCTGTCAAATAAATGTAGTGGAGTAGAAAGTACAATATTTCCCTCTGAAATGTAGTGGAGTGGAAGTATAAAGTAGCATCAAATGGAAATACTCAAGTAAAGTACAAGTATCTCAAAACTGTACTTAAGTACAGTACTTGAGTAAATGTACTTAGTTACTTTCCACCACTGGGTTTGTCGTTGATACCCAAGTCGCCAAGATATGAGTTTTAGCAACATACAGCAACAAATTTCACTAGGAACACCCGGCGAGGTGAAGACATGAGGCTTTTGTAAAAACTGTTCTTAAAACTGTTTTAAATGTTCTTAATAGTTTTGTGCTTTACTGATTCCATTTTCAGCTACATGCCTTCATCAGGGTGACAGCTGGAAGTGAAGCTAACTAAATAACTAAAAGAAAAGAGAAGAGTGTGCGATTTGAATGTTCTTAATTTTAGCAACAGATTGTCAAAACAACATGGCAGCTGATCCACAGTCTTCTGTCTACAGTCTATGTGATACGTCCCTCTGCACTGTATGTGAGCTCTTGTAATCCCTTGCAAAACAACCAATGTTAATATTAACATGCAGATACGTTAGCTAGTATGCAAATCAGATGTTTTCCAATTTTCAGTCAGCTGGATCAGTCCTCTGTTAAAAAGCACAGAAATTAACCGTGTCTATTCAGTTCTGTTGAGACGGACAAGTTGTTCGTTTAGAAAGATAATCAGCTGTTCACAGAGCTGAGGACCTCCAATATGGCCGCCAGTGGGGGGGGGAGTCACCTGAAAGCCCTCTGCGTCTCTACTATTTTATTTGTTAGCAGGACAAATTCCTGTACCTGTGCTGTGTTTGTTGAACAGCGATCCTGATTTAGATTCAGTTTAGATTCAGAAACTCAGCTGCTGCTTCCAGTGAGCTGAATGATCCGGTCAGACTGGAGTCTGCAGCACAGAGCCGTCCTGCAGCCTGCCGCTCACACTCCTGCAGCAACGTGCATCAAACTACGGGTCGGGGCCCAAAATGGGTCTCAAGCCTGTTTCTGGCAGATTACATGATAACAGTACAGGTGTGTTTTAATTCATCTGGGTCACAGTGATATTATAACTACTACTGTTGTATTTTACTTGATTTTATGCATTCTATGTACTCAATTTTTTTTTAACTTTATTTTTATTATTATTACTGTTCAGTGGGTTTTATTTTCCATCTTATGTTATGCATTCCTCATTTTTATCTTATTTATTCTCCATCTTATTTTACATTAATTATGGCATTCTATCCCTGTTTTTATGCTCACTCTTTGTCTATTTTCATGTGAAGATGCATTCTATTCTCATCTTTATTTTATTTTTACTATTATTATCAAGTTTTATGTGAAGCACTTGGTGCATGTAATTTGTTGTAAAGCACTTTGAGCTGCATTTCTTGTATGAAAGGTGCGATACAAATAAAGTTGATTATTATTATATTATTATTACTACTACTAGAGTACTACTACTACTACTACAACTACTACTACTACTACTACTACTATTACTACTACTGCTACTACTACTACTGCTACCACTACTAATATTGTACTGTATTCTGTTTTCATGCTTGTTTTAATTATTGTGCATCTGCCCTCTTTGCATTTTATTCATTTTCTTCTTCAATGTTCAGATTTTTATTTATTGCTCACATTTTTATTTGTCACTTAGTGTTAGTGTCTTTTGCTATTCTTTAAAAACCAATCAGATAACAATAAAATTATCATAAATCAAAGAATCATAAATATGTATTACAATGACATATTGGGCATTACAGGAGAATAAAAGTAGCCTACAACGAGAATAAAAGGAAAAAACAAATGACATAAAAGTTTGTAAATTAGGTCTGGGGGGTGAAGCAGCTGATGCCAGCTGTCTTTGCTCTACCCAGAATTCATCTGTGTTGTGTTCTGCGGTCTGACCGACTGACAGACCTGCGCCTCATAACCCTTCATTATGCTAAATTTGTTTGAAATGACATTAAGATGGCTTGTCTTCGCTTAAGTCTCTGGTGATGGTTGAACTTGTCATGTTGTCCCTTGTCCTGTGATCAAGACAGTCACATTTTTAACCTTTATTTATCCAGGGAGCGTTGACAGAGCAGCTATGTTCTGTCCTTCAGCTGCTGAAAAAATGGGTTTTTACCGCTGATGGTCATTTTTATAATTTAACCGAGGAAAGTGGATTGAGCTTCACGCTGTTTTCCTGCCTCCCGTTCACACTGAGCACCACAGTCGCAGCAGTTGGGGGTTCAGTGTCCTGCTCAACAGACTGTTCCTCATTCTTCCCTGTCCAGATCTTCTCAGACCGCTCAGGGATTAGAACCAGCAACCTTCCAGCCACAAACCTGCCCCACCTGAAACCACAGGAATAACCAGTCTGCATTGCATTTCTATGCTTCCACTTGGCACAGTGACACACCAGGCAACTTTTTGGGCAATGGAGATGGGCAACACTCCCAGCAACAAGCAACAAAGTGAGCAACAGGGTCAAAAATCTGTCCAGCTACTTCCCAGCAATAAGATGCAACACAAAGGCAACTCCTAAGCACTGTCGCCCATGTGAGTTGCCCAAGAAAATTGCCATTTGGATGTCTAAAGCTGGCAAATTTTTGGGGCAAATTTGAGTGAAAATGAATAAAATGAATAACAAGCAATTGTTTCCTAGTTGTGTTTACTATTCAGCAGCAGCTGGACCATTTCTAAAATATTCTGGGCTGAGGACAGATCACCTGACCAATTTTCTTGTCTCTGATTGGTTGATGTTGAAACTTTGCCAGCAAAGCTTCCTCTTGATTTCAAACTGATTGTCTTCAGTGAGACATTTCCACCAAATTTTGCCCCAAATTTGCCCTAAAAATGTGCCTGTGTATCATCATCACCTGAACTTGTGATAGATATTTCTTTTCACTCCAGCTGCCTGCATGAATCCTTGTCTCTTCTTGTCACTGGAGCAGTTGGGGCTGGAATGCCTTGCTCAGGGGTTTACTACCCCAGAGGAGACTCTTCCTCTGCCACCGTTTTTACATGAAGGAGTAACATCCAGTCTCACCGGTTCATCCTTCATCGCTCCCTCTGCCAGAAGGCAGCGGCTCATTGATCCTCTAATAACCTGATGAGCAGATAATGAAACCGTCTGTGAGTTCCCCGGCGGAGCGATCGACGCCGCGCCGCACGCCGCACGCCGCGCTCGATTCACTTTGCTACAAACATCGCATATACAAAAACACGTGTCGATACGGTTCTGGCTGCGCATGAAATGCATCATTCAAATGTGAGAATTATGCAGATGCAGTTTGCAACATTGCAGAGTCTGTGATTTCTTGATAAGGTGTTGGGGGGGAAGGGGGGGGTATTTAGCTCAAGATCTGTACTGCAATATTAACCTGAAGTACTCTTACTATAATACTAAATGCAATCATAAACTACTCTCTACTACTCCATACACTACTGCAATATTAAACTAGTCCAGGGGGACAGAGGGTACGGGACAGACCGGAGTTACAGAGTTAAACCTGTTGTCAGTTTTCAGCCACATGTTGTTGCTGTTAGTCGGCGGCCGAGCTGCAGAGCGTCAAGCTGAGAGAGCTGATTGGATGGAACGTGCATGAGTAAACAACTGCAGGGAGAGTGTGTGTGTGTGTGTGTGTGTGTGTGTGTGTGTGTCTGATGGTATCTTTTGTGAGTGTGAGTGTGTGTGGTTTGAAAGTATGTTGTGTGCGTGTGTTTTGTTTGTTGTGTGTTAGCGTGTGGTTTGTGCCTGATGTGTTCTGTGTTTGATGTGTAAGTGCTTACTGTGTGTGTGTGTGTGTGTGTGTGTGTGTGTGTGTGTGTGTGTGTGAGAGAGAGAGAGAGAGAGAGAGAGAGAGTGTGTCTGATGGTATTGTGTAGGTCTGTGTCTGTTTGGTGTGTGTAAGTGTGTGAGAGAGAGAGAGTCTCTCTGGTGGTATGTTTTATACGTGTGTGTATGTCTGTGTGTGTGTGTGTGTGTGTGTGTGTGTGTGTGTGTGTGTGAAAAAGCAGCTCTCTCTCCTCCCTCGACCCTTGAGCAAGGCACTGAACCTCTTCATCAGTCTGGTGAAACAGTTGGGTGGGCGACAGCAACTGGAAGGTTGCTGGTTCAAATCCCCGGACTGTCTGTCCCCCCTCAGCGACCCCTGAGCAAGGCACTGAAACCCCGACTGCCCCAGTGACCCAAACGTCAATTTTCTTGGGCAACTCACATGGGCAACAGTGCTGAGGGAATTGCCTTAGTGTTGTTGCTTGTTAATCACACAGGAGCAGGAGTGTTGCCCATCTCCATTGCCCAAAAAAGTTGCCCGGTGTGTCACTGTGCCAAGTGTTGACTACTGGAAGCACAGAAATACAGTGACAGACGGGTTATCCCCGTTGTCCTGTGGTTTCAGGTCTGTGACTGGAAGGTTGCTGGTTCAAATCCCTGAACTGTCTGAGAAGATCTGGGCAGGGAAGAATGAGAAGCTGCTTTAGTTGCCTAACCATAACCTTAACCCAAACCTTAACCAAGATGTAGGGCTGGGCGATATGGTTAAAATCAATATCAGGATAATCATATGGATGTTTTTTTTTATATAGATTTATATCACGATATGGCTCACGTGTATAAAATCACATTAAATAATCAAATGAATGTTCATCCCACTGAGCCACATAGTAATGTTAGGGTGTGACGTCAAACAAAACTGAAATTTTCAAATAATATTCCTGAAAGAAAAAGTATTTTTGCACACCTAAAGGTCTTTGAGTGACAGATGCATAGGGCAAAAACCAAAAAGGTAAATACTGAGAAAGAAATATAATCCTGCACACTGTCTACACTCTTACATAATACTTTACTGCAACGTTTCAGTCAAACAAACGTGTGTGTGTGTGTGTGTGTGTGTGTGTGTGTGTGTGTGTGTTTACCTGATGAAGGTCCTATGACTGAAACATTGCAATAAAGTATTATACAAGTGTAGACAGTGTGCGGCTTTTATGTAAAATTTGCTTGTTATCATCATTTTAGACAGCAGAATTGTTTGTCACGATATCCTAAAATCACCATATCATGACAATATGATTCCACTGAAAGAGGATAAACGGTAATATTGAATTATCGCCCAGCTCTACCGAGATGTTTTAGTTTCCTAAACTGAACCGTTAACCTTAAGCTTTACTTGAAAATGTCCAGTTCATGTTTTTGTCACAGAATCCAGTTTGTGGTGGAGGAACGCAGATCTGTGTTTCAGAGTTTGTGCTCATTTCACGACTTTTTATGAGATCAAGTTGACATGTTGACAGTAGAGACTGTGGTTTCACTGGTCAGCTCCCAGTCTGAGTGAGTGTGTGTGTGTGTGTGTGTGTGTGTGTGTCTCTTGTGTTCAGGACAGAAAGACGCTGCCGTCCTCGGTCCAGTCTGCCGTCTCTCTCGTCCTTTGTGGGCACAATCAGCAGATAACAAAGCCATGGAAAACCCAAATGTAGTTAGTAGCAAAATCTCTCTAATTTAGAGCAGAGCAGCTCTCTTTCAGTTTGTACAAAAGAAGCGTAATCTAATTTGATTTAATTTGGATGTGAACGAGCTTTTTTCACTGCAGGGTGGAACAAAAAGAAATCCTCCAGTCTCTGTCATGTGTTTTCAGCATTGTGTGTGTGTGTGTGTGTGTGTGTGTGTGTGTGTTCCTGTACTTCTATACTTATGAGGACCAAACGTCTTCACATGGTTAGAAAGTTGAGGAAAATCATTTAAAGGAAGCACAGTCACAGGTTAGTTTCGGATCAGGATTTGCATCGAGGGTTCAAAGAATAAACCGAGTTCTGGTAGATTTTTCTAATTTAAGTGATGAGAACAGAGACACCAAATTCATCCATGTTTCCCTGGTAGATCTTTGGCTCCATGTTAACACTTTAGCATACACTATGTTGAGTGATAGTAGGCGACTAGCATTATCTCAAAAGTGAAAAAAACTGAACTTGCAGCAGCTCTGAAGCTAAATCAGTCAGTAATCTGAAAAGACACAGTACTGTCCAAAAGTCTTAGGCACCCTAGCTTCTTTATATAAAATGTATCTTTGATGTTTATTTGTTTTCTGCATTGGCGTGTCATAGACTGCTCTTTATAGTACATCTCTTTGATATGGATGGAGAAAGTTTTCATTATTTTTGAAAGCATCTTTGCTTTATGGATGTTTTTTTTACATGTGCCTAAGACTTTTGCACAGTACTCTATGTGGCTCAGTCTGGCAGTTTTGTGTAGATTAGTAAAAAAAAATTGAAATGAAATATGCTATAATGACAATGTGCTGTTTTTTGAGTTTTTTGAGCAATGGATGAATACGTTTGCTCTCCTGAAACAGTTCCAACAATAAACCTGGAAACATCAGATATACTGAGTTAATGATATTTCATTTTTTTTAAATTTCTGAATCTACAGACCATGAAACAAAACCCATGGAGCCTTCTGTCACTCAGCACAGTGGAGGCTGAAGTGTTAGCATGGAGCATCTGAGCCAACGATCTACCGGGGACACATGGATGATTTTGGTGTTCATGTATTAATTTCTTAAAGTTGACCAAGGAGACAAACTACCAAAAACTTGGTGTGTGTCTGCGAGTCTGGGGATGAATGTAGTCCATGAAGGTCCTCATAAGCATAGTAATACAAGTGTGTGTGTGTGTGTGTGTGTGTGTGTGTGTGGTGAAGATGCTGTCACAGTGAACAGTGCCATGTAAAACCATCATGCGTCTGTAAAACAAAACGCTCTGTGGCCAAACGTCTCGTAATTCGCAATCAGCACTATCTCATTTCACTGAGACCCGCTCCTAATTTAATTCATCTCAATTTAGATTCCACAGATTAAAACTCGTTTTAGATTGCTGTTTTTTTTTCACTTTATAATTGTGTAACAAAATAAATGTCAAAGAAAAGTTTTTTTTTTTGGTTTTCCCCAGAGAGTTAAAGAGTTATTCTGTCAAATCCACAGAAAAACGGTTTGGATGGAGAAGATGTAAAGAGGCTGACTGAGCAGAAAGTGGAGGAGATGTAAACAAAAAGAGAGAGAGAGAGAAAGAGAGAGAGAGAGAGGGGAAAAGAAGAGAGAGAGAGAGAGGAAGAGAGAGAGATTGAGAGACATAGAGGAAGAAAGGGAAGGAGAGAGAGAGTTCAACGACCAACAAGGCCAGTGATTTGATCTTCTGTCCATCTCTCAGGCTTAGAACTGAATATTGAACATTTCAATAGAAAAAGAAAAGAAAAGAAAAAAAGTAAAGTTTTTTCCTCCTGAGCAATGCGCTGCAGATAGATAGAAACAAACACACAAAGAAAAAGGTACAAGAAAGAAAAGAAAAAGAGAGAAAGAACGTATATTGCTTTCTCAGTTTTTAATTCTGAGTGATGCACTGCAGAAAGAAAGAAAGAAAGAGACAGAAAAAAAGAAAGAAAGAAAGAAAGAAAAGAAAAGAAAAAGAAAGAAAGAAAAGAAAGAAAGAAAGAAAGAAAAAGGTAAAAGAAAAATAACCTATAGTGTTTTTCTCTCAATTTCTGTTGTAAGTGATGCACCGCAGATAGAAGGAAAGAAACACAAAGAAAAAGAATGAAAGAAAGAAAGAAAGAAAAGAGAAAGGTAAAATAAAAAATAAAAAATAAACTATAGTGTTTTCTCTGTTTTCGTCATAAGTGATGCGCTGCAGATAGAAAGAGGAAGAAAAAGATAAAGAAAGAAAAGAAAAAGAGGGAAAGAAAATAATGTGTTTTCTCACAGTTTTGTTTTAAAAGGTAAAAGAAAGAGAAGAAAGAGAGAGAAAGAAACTATGTTTTCTCACAGTTTTCTTTTAGAGAGAGGGAGAGAGAGAGACAGAGAGAGAGAGAGAGAGAGAGGGAGAGAGAGAGAGAGAGAGAGAGAGAGAGACAGAGAGAGAGAGAGAGAGAGAGAGGGAGAGAGAGAGAGAGAGAGAGAGGAGAGAGAGAGAGAGAGAGGGAGAGAGTCTCACAGTTCTCGTCCTGGGCGATGCACTGCAGTGGGATGCCGAAGAAGGAGGTGTAGGAGTCGTTGTACCAAACCAGCAGCTCTGTTCCTCTGGGGATGTCCATACATGCTCTGTAGAAGATACAGGACCTGCACACACAGAGAGAGAGAGAGAGAGAGAGAGAGAGAGAGAGAGAGAGAGAGAGAGAGAGAGAGAGAGAGAGAGAGAGAGAGAGAGAGAGAGAGAGATTGAATAATTGCAACTTTCTATTGTTCAATTATCTTTGTTGTTATTATTGCTACTTTTCTTGATTATCACTGTTTTGCTTTGGCAACAGATAATGTTGTATCTATTGTATGCCAATAAAGCTCATTTGAATTGAATTGAGAGAGAGAGGGAGACAGCAAGAGAGAGAGAGAGCAAGAGAGAGAGACAGAGAGAGAGAGAGAGAGAGAGAGAGAGAGAGAGAGAGAGAGATTCTTTAAATGACAATCCTAAAGGCTGCAGGTAATGAGCTGGATGGCTGTTGCTGTTGTTTTTCAGATTGAGACACACAGTGAAAGTAAGTTGATTTGTGGCGATTATAAAATTCCTGGAGCTTTTTAGATTAAAAAAGCAGGAAAAGCAGCAGTGAGTAAACCAGAAAATCCAATGAAGCCGAAAGCAGGGAAACGGAAAATGGAAGAAAAAAAACTTCTCAGACTGAGAAGTTTCCACTTTCTTCCCCGTCGGGCCGATAATGTGACGTGTGTTTGTGTGAAAATGTGCAAAAAGTTGTCAAGCTGCCCATCATAAACATCAAAAATCTGATAAAACTCAATACAAGAATCAGCCAGAATAAGCACAATGAATAAAAAAAAAAGCTTTTAAGAGGAGTTTTAAAACAAGTCAAACTTTTCAGTTTTCTCAGTGGTGTGATGTGATGCTTTGGGGAAGGCTCCTCCACAATAAAAGCCTTCAAATCTCTTCTTAAAAAAGCACTTTCATGCTTCTCTATAATTGCAGATTTTATCATTTCCCCTCTCATCTTATTGTTTTATCTTTATTGTTTTAGTTGCAATAACGTTTAACCGTTTAGCTGTAAATGTCATGTCCAATTCATGTTTTTTATCACAGAATCCAGTTTGTGGCGGAGGAACATCATTTTAATATAGGAATTCATGTCCACAGCAGGTCAATCTAAAAAAAAATCTGTGTTTCAGAGTTTGTGCTCATTTCACATTTTTTTCTGAGCTCAAGTTGTTCAGACAGGAAGATGTGAAGGTGTGAAAGACTCTGCAGGTTGGAAAAGGACAGAAAGTGATTTGGGGGAAACAATTCTCAACCGATAAGAACTGGATTTCACAACTGAACAAACCAAATGATTTGTAGGAAATATCCGCCCAGCTAATGATCATAATGTTGAACAAACACACTCAGCTGATCCTCCCGAGCCTCCGGCCGCTGAAACAACACCTCGCACACCCAAAAACAGCATTCTGACAATATGACCGAACTCCAGACTCCAGACTCCAAACCACATTTAATACCGCATCCAAACTATTTATGTTGCCCTTCCCACATTTTATTCCACAGAGACCGGACCGTAACCAGAGGGTCACAGGTTCAATCCCAGCACCGCCGTGTCTCCTGCCACAATGCCTTCGAGCAAGAAAAATGAAGCGCTCCCTTCTCTTTCACTGTTTGTCTGGATCAGAGCGTCAGCTAAATGCTTAAAGTGTAAAAAAAAAATGTATATTTGATCCAGTCCATAACCGCATTTTAACCAAATAATTAAAAGCACATTGAGTTTCCTTTGTGTGAGAAATAATCTACTAATGAAGTTTGACTTGATTTGACTAAAATGCCGTTTGATACGATCCAAAACATCTTTTCACTCCCGAACTCTTCAAATATCATCTGACATGTTGAGAGCTGAGACTCCATCAGACCCAGAGCGGCTCAGTCAGAGGAGCCGAGGTTTGAGTTTCCACTGGAACCAAAAAAAAACAGCTTTTATCTGTTTTTCACTGTTTTATAAACAAACAAACAGTTTGATCCGAGCTGTTTAAAACGAGTCTTCCTGTAAAAGTTACATGAAATGAACATGAGAAAACAAAGAGGTAAAGAAAAAAAGGAATGAGACGGAGAAAGGGAGAAAAAGCGAGACGGATGGAGAAAGGGAAAATAAACACAAAGAAAAAGAATAGAAATAAATAAAAAAAGAGAGAAACGCAGATACGCAGCGACAGAGAAAAAACGAGAGAAGTCAAGAAAAACAAACGACAGAGAGGAGAGGAGAGGAGGAAACGTCAGCCGGGACACGATGATTATTTAATGAAGTGAAGAGACGGAAAAGTGAAACACTGAGCGGAGAAAGAAGTGACAGAAAGAAAAGACAGAAAGAAAGAAAAAAGGAAGAGAAAACTGAAGGAAGACAGATACAAAGAGAGGAGGGAAACGAGTAGAAGAGATGAAACAAATAGAAAGCAAGAAAGAAAGAAAGAAAGAAAGAGAAAGAAACCAAGAAAGAAAGAAAGAAAATTTAAGCCAGACAGAAAGAAAGAGAGAGAGAGAGAGAGAGATGTAAGAAAGACAGAAAGACAGAAAGACAATTTAAGAAAGACATACAAAGAAAGAAAGAAACCAAGAAAGAGACAGAAAGAAAGAAAGAAAGAAAGAAAGAGAGAGAGAGAAAGAAAGAAAATGTAAGAAAAACATACAGAGAAAGAAACCCAGAAAGAAAGAAAGAAAATAAGAAAGAAAGAGAAATAAAGACAGAAAGAAAGAAAGAGAGAAAGAAAGAAAATTTAAGAAAGACATACAAAGAAAGAAACAGAGAAAGAAAGAAACCAAGAAAGAAAGAAAGAGAGAGAAAGAAAGAAAATTTAAGAAAGACAAAGAGAAAGAAAGAAACCAAGAAAGAGACAGAAAGAAAGAGACAGAAAGAAAGAAAGAAAGAAAGAAAGAGAGAAAGAAGGAAAATTTAAGAAAGACATACAAAGAAAGAAAGAAACAGAGAAAGAAAGAAACCAAGAAAGAAGGAAAGAAAGACAGAAAGAGAGAAAGAAATAAACCAAGAAAGAAAGAAATAAACCAAGAAAGAAAGAAAGAAAGAAAGAAAGAAAGAAAGAAAGAAACTAAGAAAGAAAGAAAGAAAGAGACATAAAGAAAGAAAGAAACCAAGACAGAGAGAAAGAGAGAAAGAGAGAAAGAGAGAAAGAGAAGAGATTCTTCCCTCAGTATGAGCAGCTGTAGCTTCAGTGAAGTGTTGGAATGAGTAGGATTTTCATCCAGTTTGGAGAAAATGATTTTTACTGAGTCTGAAGCTACTTAAGGGGAAATGTAAGGGGAAAGTCGGGGTGGGAGGGGTTAACTGAACTGTCCAGGATCACAGGAGGTAACATGTGAGTCTGTTTAAAGGTGCATTATCCCTTTAATAAGAGCACATGAAGAAGAAAAAAATAGATCTGTAAATGTTTGACCAACGCTGTTCCTCCAGTCTGCAGAGGAGAGCCCAGATCTGTGTGTGTGTGTGTGTGTGTGTATTTTATTAATTCTTTCCACAGGCGAGGAGGCGGGGGGTGTTGAGGTGAGGAGGGGGGGCGGGGAGGGGGACCCATGTGAAAACAGAGCCAGGAGGGCCGGGGCTATAAATCAAACATACCCAATGACCTCCCGGGATAAAAAGAGAGAGAGAGAGAGGCCCACAAACATTCAGCGCCATGCATGTATTTAAAACAAATGTATGTGTTTAAAAAAACGAACACGCCGCTATATCCGGGCGGGGCCGGGCTATAAATCAAACACATCCAAAAAACGGCCGCGCAGGTATGAAAAATAAAGCGTGCGTGTGTTTGGATCGTCCGTCTGGTGAGCAGCGGGAAGCGAGGCGTCTCTCTCTGATCTGACCCGCCTCGCTCTGCACTGTCAGAGAGCAGAACGCGGCTTTAAAATCATCTGTAAAAAAAAACACAGAACACGCTGGTTCATATGGGCAGGGGCCGGGTTATAAATCAAACACACCCCAGCAATAATGTGTCTGGGTGCGTTTAAACGTATTTATCTAAAACATCCACGCTGCTCCATACGGACGGAGTTAGGACCTGGAGCTGCAGGGTCACAGGTTCAAATCCCACCGGTTCAACAGCCAGAGTGTCTCCATCGGCACCCATGGGTGCTGCTGAAGTGTCCTTGAGCAAGACACCGAAGGTCTACCTGGCGTTACACAGTGAAACTATTCACACAACTCGGTTGCGTTGGTGAGTTGTGAGATGCATGAGGTTCATTCATTCACACTTTATTTTGTTTTATCTTGTGGCACTTGTCCATTACTACAAACTACAGTTACATTATATGACAGGCACCAGGAGTTTACCGGTATCCACCGTTGTTTTTGGACATTATCGGAAACCCGGCTTTTAATTGACTACCAGCCACTATTAGAGGAAATACGGTATGTCCACAGATAGCGGTTAAGCTAACGCCAGCTAACATTCACTGCCAAGTTAACTTTCTATACAGGAAATAATTAAACTGCCTGGAATTGCTGGAACTGCGATCAGCTGGTTGTAGCAGTAGGGCTATTATGACTGGCCCGAATGAAAGTAACATGACACGATCAGCTGATTGGCTGTTGCATGAACTTAGGAGCTTCGACTTGCTGCAACCAGGTTGCACGCAACTTTTCAGTTAATTGCAGGGAGAATACACAGGGCAACTCAGATGAAAGTTAAAAGTTGAATGAAAAATTTGCGCTGTGTAACACCAGCCTGAAACACTCTGGATAAGACAAGGACAGATAGAGAAGGGAAAGTCAGATGAGTCACAACCTTTTAGTTTTTGAAGCCTGAGTTTCAGACACGTTCCATATGACACTGACAGTGATTTGCTATTGGTTGACTAGCTATTAGCTAATGCTTTGGGTGTTTTCATGGTAAATTTTGACTGATGTGTCAACTTAAACTTATTTTTGGGATGTGACCAAAGCAGACCAGACACTGAGAAGGTTATCTAGTAACGTTAACTTCAACAGAGCTTATTCTGTCGGCTAACATTAAATACTTATCAGCACGCTCCTCTTTATGCTAGCAACTACCGCTAGCTGCAGTTGTTAGCATAACTATAACTGTATTGTAACTATCAGAGGTGGTAGAAGTACACAAATTCCCTACTCAAGTAAAAGTGCAAATACTCATTTAAAATATACTCTGGTAGAAGTTGAAGTACCGTTTCAAATCCTTTACTCAAGTCAAAGTATAAAAGTACGTGGACTTGAATTTACTTAAAGTATAAAAGTAAAAGTCGTTCTCTAAAAAAATCATTTCTGATGTTCTAAACTGGTTTTCTGTTGAGCGTTCCTCTGAATCCCAGATGAGAAAGAGTCTGCAGCTCAGATCAGGAACCTGAACCCTAGCAGCTGAATTCATTAACGTTAATTCTCTCTCTCTTGTTGCTTCTCTCTTCTTCCTGTTGCTTCTCTCTCTTGTTGCTTCTCTCTTCTTCCTGTTGCTTCTCTCTCTTGTTGCTTCTCTCTTCTTCGTGTTGCTTCTCTCTCTCTCCCTTTCCCTAATTTTTGGTGTCGCTTTGCTGAACAAGCAGCCGATCACATCTGGCTCTTGATCAGCTGCTTCCGGGATGGAAGCCGTCTGATGCTGAAAATACAAGTTTTTTAGAAAATCAGTTGCTGATTTCGCGAGAGTAACGAGTCTGTTTTGGAAATGTAGTGAGGTAGAAAGTACAGATTTTTCTTTTGAAATGTAGTGAGTAAAAGTAAAAAGTCTTCAGTGAAAGAAAAACTTGAGTAAAGTACAGATACTTGAAAATCTTACTTAAGTACAGTAATGAAGTATTTTTACTTTGTTACATCCCACCTCTGGTAACTAATGTTGGTGCAGTTTTAGAGCATTAACGCTATTTAGCAACTGGCTAAGTCTGTGATGAGCAAAAACAAACCTGTCAGATTAACGTTACATACCGGTATAGTAATTTATTTAATGTGAGCCAACAAAGTAAGCTTGAGTGATGTCACATCCCAAAATTGGGCCTAAGTTAAAGAGCTTATTATCAATCAAACATTACTATGAAATCACCCAAAACATTAGCTAGTAAATTAGTCAGTGTCATTGAGGTAGAACGTGTTTGAAACTCTTCTGCAGCTTTACTGTTTGTCTCCAGTGAACAATCACATGCACAGCTGTGACTTATCCAGGTCTAACATTTAAACCTTTTCTTCACGTGTTTTATATGGAGGTCCAGCAGCAGTTTGATTGTATTTAAATCTTTTCCTGTGTAGTTTTCTCTGTGCGGTGAAACTGGAGGCTGCAGGCTCGACTCTGCTCTGAATAAACACAAATAAATGGAGCTGGTGTTAATGGACCGCTGACACACACACACACACACACACACACACACACACACACACACATTTGTGTACTTAGTGTTTCAGTGTCTTCATTATGTGTGTGTGTTCTGTGCGTATGTATAGTGTGTATGTGTGTGTGTGTGTGTGTGTATGTACTGTGTGCATGTATGCTTGTATATATCTGTGTGGAAACAGTGTGTGCGTGTGTGTGTGTGTGTGTGTGTGTGTGTGGGTGTGTGTGTGTGTGTGTGTGAAAGTAACAGAATGATAGTGAGAAAGAGACAGATGGAACAAGACAGACAGATAAAGACAAACATGCTTGTGTGTGTGTGTGTGTGTGTGTGTGTGTGTGTGTGTGTCTGTGTGTGTGTGTGTGTGTGTGTGTCTCAGCAGGCCAGCCTCTGCCCAGAAACATCAAAGACATTTTTCTAGCGATGGGATAATATTTCCCCTCCACTGACAACATGTAGTTAGCAAGGGCCTTGGACGAGAGATGGGACGTCCCGCAGAGAGAGAGAGAGAGAGAGAGAGAGGAAGAGAGAGAGAGAGAGAGAGAGAGAGAGAGCGAGAGAGAGAGAGAGAGAGAGAGAGAGGTTTATGAAAATGTACATTTTCTACTCTTAGTGATATTGTTTCTGCTGAGCAGTCAAGTCATGACAATAAAGTTAATTGAATGAAATGTGAGAGATCGAGCTAGACAGAGAGGGAAAGAGAAGGAGAGAGAGAGAGAGAGATGGACAGAGAGATATGGAGAGGCGAAGAGAAAGAGAGAGAGGGAGAGAGATCAAGAGAGGATGGAGAGCAGGAGGGAAACAAAGTGTAAAAAAGAAAAACAGAGAGAAGAGATGGAGGGGTGAAAGAAGAGAGCGAGGGTAGATAGAGACAGAGTGATATGAGAGAGAGAGAGAGAGAGAGAGAGAGAGGGAGAGAGAGAGAGAGAGAGAGAGAGAGAGAGAGAGAGAGGGAGAGAGAGAGAGAGAGAGAGAGAGAGAGAGAGAGCGTGCCAGCATAGCTTATTGTTAGAGGGGAGCTGTGCGGCTCCTGCAGCGAGGCGATCCATCACTCGCTCTTTGAACAGAATTCCTCACCGATATCAAACCAAAACAAATCCAACTGGAAGCAGCTGCAGCAGAGCCGCTCCGACAGGTTGACGGTTCAAATCCCGCAGGTCGGAGTTTCAATTATGCAAAACCGTCTCAGAGGCAGAAACAATCTGATTGGTCGAGTTAAACCTCAGTGGGCGGAGCCAAAGAACCACAGTTTTTCAAAGCGTAAGCTAGCTGACTGGCAAAGAAGGAACTCTGGCCAAAATATAAATAAAAATATAAATGGCAATGACTTGATGAACTTGTACGGTCAGCAGCTAGCTAACTAGCTTACCTAGCTAGCTATAGGCTAGCATGGCTAGTTTGAACTTGAAGGTCAGCTAGCTAACAGGCTAACCTAGATAACTTAGTATGGATAGATTGTATTTTTTCAGTTAGCAGCAGAGCGCTAGGCTTCATAATATTAGCTACCTCCTCTCCTTACCTCTTGTCTTTTTCATTGAGCTTCAGTCTAACGTTACTTAGAAAAACTGTGGTTATTTGGCTCCGCCCACTGAGGTTTAACTCAACCAATCAGATTATTCCAGAGCGGCATTTAACCAATGTGTGGCTCAACAGGAAGAGTAAAGCAGTAACAACGCCAGGGTTACAGGTTCAATTCCCACTGGGGCTGCCCAAGATAAAAATACATAGGTTTGGATAAAAAAACAGACAGAGAGAGAGACAGAGAGACAGAGAGAGAGAGAGACAGAGAGACAGAGAGAGAGAGACAGAGAGACAGAGAGAGAGAGACAGAGAGACAGAGGGAGAGAGACAGAGAGAGAGACAGACAGACAGACAGACAGACAGACAGACAGGTGTTCCTACCTGTACTGAACCACCATCATGTTCTGCTCTCCACAGTGCCTGGCACAGCGGATGTACCTCATCCAGCTCGACTTGCTGGGCTCATTACCGTCGATAAAGTGCTGTAACGTCCCCTCCGCGTCGTAGATCTGTAAAACATAGTTATAGATCTGTAAAACATAGTTATACAGGCTCAGAGCTACGAGTAATAGACACAGAAGAGACAGAACGACCGAGGCTCATTACGATCAATAAAGGGCTGTAATGTCCTCTCCGCCTCGTAGATCTTTAAAATATAGACATTAGGAGTAAGAGATATAGTGACGGTGCCGCTGGGCTTGTTAGCATCTGTAGTGCCGTAAACATGTTCTGTGTGTTGTAGATCTAGGGAGAATAGATCCATAGATAGTTGATTATATGATGTGACAGCAGAGATATTCACAATTTGAAAGACTGGACTCCTGTTCTTACACATCAGCCTGGTCTCATGAAATTTTGTGAAATGTGCATGATGTCAGGTTGGTGTTTTTTAATGCATTTCAACAAATTCTATGAAAAAACAAAATCAGCAATGAATTTGTTTTGCCAACAAGTCTGGTCCATGTAGCCGGTGCCCAAAGCAGCCATGTCCCAGCAGCCATAGAACTCCATTGTATTAAAAACGATTAAAAACTAATAAACACTTTGCGATCTCAGGAAAGTAGTTCCATAGCACAGAAAATAGTCCCCGGCGTAATGAGGAATTTGTTCCCATTTGAATTTGATTTGGTAATAACTACAACAGTCTGACTTTTTCATGGTAACAGTTAGCGAATTTTAAGGCTAAAAAGGGAACGTGGGAAGTCAGAAAGTAACGGGAGTAGAGCAAACACATCGGTGATGTTGTTATTTTCATAGGATTTGTAGACGGTAAGAAATGTATTTAAAAACACCAGCGTTATCCTTTAAAATGCAAATAACTCGCTCTGTGCAGGAAAAGAGAGAGAAATGCGTTTCTTTATATTCGCTTGTTCACTTCAAGTAAAAATACAGATACAAGTAAAATCTAGATTTTCAGGTCAGTATCTTGACCTGAAAATACCTCCACTTTCCTTCCTCCACTTTAATGAACAAAGTAAAAACACAAACAAAAAAAAGTAAAAAAAAATAAAGCAAGTTAGAAATCAGTATATCTTTACAAATTGATCACAAAAATGTGTTTTCTATTTCTGGTTCGGGTTGCTGCAGGTTTATAATGAACATTTTAGCTGAAAATTATTACAACTTATGAACTTGCAGCTCGGCCAGAAAGAAATAACTCAGTTTAATTTGAAATGTTTCAAACAAACCTCGGCCACAGATCAGCAGCCTCTGGGTGTGAAGGTGATTTACACCTGAGAGAAGTCCTGAGGGCTAAAAATACTTCTTCAGTGTGACAGAGTATGAAACATGATGCATAAAACATCAACAAAATAAGTCTTCATAACAGAGAGAGATTTTATGTTTATATGAGTCAAATTTAACACTTTCAGAGTTTAAATGAACACTGAGAATTATACTGTGAAACATCACTCACTTTAAGGCAGTGACTTCTCACACTATTTATGTTATTCTTACTCTTTAACTCACTAGCTGGGTTTCCACTGAAATATTTCAGGTGATTTATTCTGTATCAAATTAAAAAGGCTGGATGGAACTGAAACATTTCGATAAAACTTCCTCAGTATCAGAATAAAGTTTTTCCGCTCGCTCAGCACTGTGTGGAGCGAAGTCCAACCACCAACACTGAACTGATATGAAATTTTGCTTCAGTTCCTTTGGTGAACAGATTCAACTCACTTTAAATATTGTTCAAATGAGCGATTGATGAGTGATTCGAACAGAGGTGGAAAGTAACTAAGTACATTTACTCGAATACTGTACTTAGGTACAATTTTGAGGTGCTTGTACCTTAGTTGAGTATTACAATTTTATGCTACTTTATACTTCTACTCCACTACATTTCAGAGGGAAATATTGTACTTTTTACTTTACCTTTATCTGATAACTTAAGTTACTAGTTACTTTGCAGATTCAGATTATTAATACAAAATATAATCAACTAATAAATTGTGATGTATTATTATAGATTACTGTAAGCTACCCAGCAGTATATAAAGTAGTGGAAATCAGCCCCACCTTTTCCAGCTGCAACATTAAAGTGATGCTTACACATTAATGCATCAATAATTATAATTCAATAATATAATATATACTGTATTATTCTGAAATGGGCCATTCTGCATAATGAGTACTTTTACTTTTTGTTGCTTTAAGTACATTTTGATGCTAATACTTTTGTACTTTTACATTTTGAATGCAGGACTTTTACTTGTAACAGAGTATTTTTATACTGTGGTATTTCTACTTTTACTTAAGTAAAAGATCTGAGTACTTCTCGTTCTTTGTGTACGTCCTCAAAAATTAACGCTACGCGTCTGTTTTGACCCCCAACAACCTCCAGTCAGACAAAAAGTACACAGACAAGTATGTGGACAATGCTGTTCGTAACACAGCCACTTTACATACACAAAGTGATAAAATTTAAGTGTTTCCAGCCAAACGGCTCGTTTAGAGGCTCGCTTTCCTAATATGGATTGTGTGGATTTAGTTGGCGACCGTGCGTTTTGATACTTTCACCATGTTTAGATAGACCATCCAACTCCTTTATCATCAAAGATTATTTTAAAAAAAATCAGAATTTCTCCTAGGGGACCAATAATCAATAAAATGCATCTTATCTTATCTTATCTTAAAGAGGCAAGGGAAATTCCATTTTCCACAATATGGGAGCTTTAATGTCTGCTTTGACTGTTTTTGCTGTTGCTCGTTGCTAGCAAAAATTAATAACTAGCCTCAGATTTAGGAGTGACTTTTCTTATTACCTT
The DNA here is from genome assembly GCF_046629955.1 of Centroberyx affinis. NCBI lineage: Eukaryota > Metazoa > Chordata > Actinopteri > Beryciformes > Berycidae > Centroberyx > Centroberyx affinis. Next base: position 5,823 of record NW_027279569.1, on the reverse strand, counting down.
AATCTATACCTAACCCCATTTTTAAACCTAAGCCGAAAACCTCACCTGAAACTGAGTAGACTTTTAGTGACACATTACAGTCACCTGACTGGAAGTTGGGTTTCAACACTGGACTATCCAGATAACTGCCTCTTGCAGACGGAGCCCAGTGGAGCAGCAGCTCATCATGCATTAAAAGTAAAACAGTGTGACTGTTACATCTCTGTTTTCCAGTAAAACGCAAAATCAACAAATAAGTAAATTAAAAGCGGACACATCTGAAGACTTGGCAGGAAAACTGAGAACAATCACAAAACAAACTGTTAAAATGAGTCGATTTCCCTCGGCCTCTCCCTCTGTCTGCCTCCGTCTCCATTATTAATCCATCCCTCCATCCATCCGTGGTAATGCAGAGCGACTGTATCGGGGAGGCGTCCAGTGTGTTTATAAGGCCAGTGACCTGTGCCAATACCCGGCCTCCCCGCTGTCCTCACACCCAACACACAATCAATGCTGTAAATGACTGCAATAATCAAAGGAAACGGCCTAATTTGTGATTCTCTGCATGTAAGCAGTTTACTGTCCGTCTGTCTGAGGTCTCTCTCTCTCTCTCTCTCTCTCTTTTCCTCCTTCAGCTCAATCTTCTCCCATTCTCTGTATTTATAACACTCTGTATATACTCTATATACTCTATATATACTGTATATACTCTATAATCTATATTCTCTATATATACTGTATATACTCTATATATACTCTATATACTCTATATATAATCTATATACTCTATACTCTATATTCTCTATATATAGTATATACTCTATATATACTCTATATACTCTATACTCTATATTCTCTATATATAGTATATATTCTATATATACTCTATATACTCTATAATCTATATTCTCTATATATAGTATATACTCTATACTCTCTATATATACTGTATATACTCTATAGATACACTCTATATACTCTATACTCTATATTCTCTTTATATACTGTATATTTATCTTTATATACTCTATATACGTTAATATACTCTATAAATATATCTGTTTCTCTCTTAACCTCACTCATTTTTGTTGGAATCTGTCTTTCTTTCTTTCTTACTTCATGGATTGTGAAGATTGTTTGTTTTTCACCTTAACAAATTTAACCAAATGGATGTTTAAATTCCCTGTCTCTCTCTTCTCTCTCTCTCTCTCTCTCTCTCTCTCTCTCTCTCTCTCTCTCTCTCTCTCTCTTCTCTCTCTCTCTCTCTCTCTCTCTCTCTTTCGCTGAATCAGAACGGCTTCATTATAATGACCCGGCGTCTGCGTGATGTGTTTACGTTTCCGGTTTGTTTGGAATCAACAGAAGAAGAAGAACTGGGTAGTTAGCATGAGCAGTGATAGCCACCATGGCTGAACAGACAGAGAAAAGAGAAACTCAAACTGCATCAACAGAAAATCCCAAGCTCCGCCCACACTGTCTGATTGACAGGTGATCTGTGGGAAGAGTAGTGTAGAAACACCACAGTGAGGCTGAGGGACAAAGACAGAGACTAAAAATGAGGAAGGCAAGGATTACCACTTTAAAGCTGCAAGCAACGGGGCTGATGGGAAATGTAGTCTTAATGTGGAGAAACACTAGAACTAACAATACTACTGGAGTGAGAAAGAGGAGAACAATCAGCTCCAACATGCTCTCATTGGTTTACAGTCATTAGACCAAGATATCAAAATTAATCTGACAATGATAGGCTGATGTTAATAAACGTTACACAGAGCAGCTTTAATGGAACAAAATTAATCCAAACAGACTAGTAATAGTAATATTTTTCAGTGATTACTCTCTTTCTCTGTCTCCCTCCATCTCTCTGAGTGCTGTGTGTTTAGTTAGTGGTAGGAATGATGTGTTTCTGTGTGTGTGTGTGTGTGTGTGTGTGTGCGTGTGTGTGTGTGTGCGTGTGTGTGTGTGTGTTGTGTGAGTTATGTCCTCTGAAGCCTCCAGCCTCCACTGAAACTCCTGCTCTGCTGTTGTTTAAAGCTTTTGTTACTCACAGCCGTTCGTCACTGACGTCTAGTTAAACAAATCACAGAGCGTTTAACAGCCTCCCGCGTCGCCCTGCCCTACTTTACACTGCAGCCCGGTGGGGCGGGGGGGCGGGGGGGGGGGGGGGGGCACCCAGGGGTGGCCCGCCTGAATCTCAAGAAATGGGTCCTCTCATTGCTTTTGGGGGGTGGGTGGAAAGTGTAGTTCCCAAAAACTACCAGTGATGTTGTGTTGCCAAGTCTTTCCAAGTCTTTATGATGTAAATCAGTGTAGACTAGATGATTAGCAGCAGCTTAGTGGTCAATAGCTGCTCAACTCGCCTCGCCTCTACTCTCTTTTGGTAGTACCACTTGGTTTTCCACTGCAGATAGTACCCCCTCAATGTGCCCCCCCCCCCCCCACACACACACACACACAACTGGTCGTCATAGCGACGCCATCTTCAACGCGACACACACAGCAACAATGGAGGACATGGAAGGGATGTTGTTCTTGATTCTCGGTGTGTGGCTGTTAGTCACAGTAAGGAGAAAGATTTTATTTCAGAAGAAAAGACTGCTGAAAAAAAACAGGAGAGTTTGGGAAATCCAACATCAAAGCTCAGATGACGAGGCGACGCCTAGCTAACATTTAATAGTAGTTAAATAACATTAAAATTAAGTTAAGTTAAATTAAGTTAAAAAAATTGCGGCTGCTACAGTAGCTCGGCTATTTCAATATATATTGTTTCTTTTGCGTGTTTTTTTTTTTTGTCCCCTTTTCCCTTTACCCTTCAGGACGTCCTTTTGTCCTCTCGCTAGGCCGTCATTGTAAATAAGAATTTGTTCTTAATTGACCTGCCTGGTTAAATAAAGGTTAAATAAAAATAAATAAAATTAAAAATATGGCGGGTTTGCGCAGGACGTCCCGTGTCGCGCAATGATGACGATTCTCTCCGACCAATCAGCAGTCTGCAGTGTTTTTTCGCGTCTCCTTTTGGTGTCTCCTCAGCTCGCCTGGAACCTTGATGGAGGTGCTGCCAAAAAAAGTAGTCGAGTCGAGTCGAGTCGAGCCGAGTGGAGTCGGTACCATGCGGTGGAAAAGCGGCAAATGTAAGGCAACAATGTGTCGAACGTGTTGAACTCCACCAGCTGCGGCCAAACTGATCCGTCGGAAAACGGGACAGAATTATTGACGGAGAGATTTCTGCCCACTGGTCTGTTCTGGAGCTTCAACATGGAGGAGAGGCAGAAACACAACAGCAGCTTCACTCAGAACGGAGCTGCTGCACAGAAACAAGATAAATTCACCTGAACACAATGTTTTATCACATCGGGTTGAAAATAGGAAAGAATGTCTAGTTTCTTCTTTCTCTACATTTTCACAACAACCTGTCAGCTCCGGCTCAGATTAAACTGTTTGTCTGTCATTTGATTGCGTGTTTGTTTGGTCATAAAACGAACCGAACCAGTAGTTTAAACTCCTAAAACAGGTTCAACCACCGTTTTAATTTGAAAAAAAAGTGCCCTAAATATTTCTTAAGCTGTGTTCCCTTTGGCTTCATTTATATTCTTATAAAGCGTGCCACAGTGAAAATAAGCTTCAATTTTTAAATTACCAAGAAGAAAAACTAAATCCAAGGCATTCTTTGTGGAAAAATGTAAAAAAAAAAAAAATCATTATTCCACTGGCTTTGAACAGGTTAACAACATGTTTCAGCATTGGCCTTCCTCACAGAGCACAGAGCTTCAAATAATATTTTTTTTTTAATATGGAATAAAGTCTTTTAAACCATGGATCTCATTTTTTCTTCTTGTATGCAGTTACACACACACAAAGAGCAGCTTCTACTGTAGAGTTTGACATTATACACCCAAACATAAGTAAGTGAATACATAAGTAAAGTCACAAAGTGCTTCACATGATGAAAACAAACAATATAAATAAGATAAAAGGTGCTTCAGATTGAGTAAATTAAACTGGAACTCTCTCTCTCTCTACTCTGTTTTGGTTTATTACAAGCGACCGACAGTAAGGAGGTCAAAGGTTAAAGCGGCAGCAGCCTGACAGTACTGTAACACTCATCCTGACCCAGTACTGACTGTATATGTGTGTGTGTGTGTGTGCGTGTGTGTGTGTGTGTGTGTGTGTGTGTGTGCTGCAGCCTCTCCATCTCGGGTTTCAGCCTCACACCCGGCAGCTGGTTTCTAGCTAGATGCCGTTCTGTCAAAGACGTTTTCACAGCCTTTTGTTTATCGAATCCATCGCTACGAATTCCATCCGCCGGCCCAACAGCCAGATACAACATGCTGTTTAGTTCAGCAGGAGGACACTCTGCCAGGCTGCTGCCGGGTCCGGGTCCGGGTCCAGGTCCAGATCGCAGCTCGCTCCGCCGGGTTTCCATCGCCACACAACAATTATGACCAACAATTATGATTCTTTTTTCCATTATTTAGTTGGTTTAGTTTCTTAAAGCCCAATAAATTCTCCTTGTTTGACCTTCATCTGTCCGGGGGGGAAGATGACACCTCGTTCTGTTTTAGCTCTGCCTGCTTCACTTTCAAGTCAAGTCTGGTCTAGTCTAGTCTAGTCTAGTCTAGTCTAGTCAAGTCTAGTCTAGTCTAGTCAAGTCAAGTCAAGTCAAATTAAGTCAAGTCTAATCTAGTCTAGTCTAGTCTAGTTTAGTTTAGTTTAGTTTAGTTTAGTTAATTTAGTTCAGTTTAGTTTAGTCTAGTCTATTTTAGTTTTGTTTAATCTAGTCTAGTCTAGATGAGTTTAGATTAATCTAGTCTAGTCTAGTCTAGTCTGTTCTAGTCTAGTCTAGTCAAGTCAAGTTAAATCAAGTCTAATCTAGTCAAGTCAAGTCAAGTTAAATCAAGTCTAATCTAGTCTAGTCTAATATAGTCTAGTTTAGTTTAGTTTAGTTTAGTTAATTTAGTTCAGTTTAGTTTAGTCTAGTCTATTTTAGTTTTGTTTAATCTAGTCTAGTCTAGATGAGTTTAGATTAATCTAGTCTAGTCTAGTCTGTTCTAGTCTAGTCTAGTCAAGTCAAGTCAAGTTAAGTTAAGTTAAGTTAAGTTAAGTTAAGTTAAATCAAGTCTAATCTAGTCTAGTCTAGTTTAGTTTAGTTTAGTTAATTTAGTTCAGTTTAGTTTAGTCTAGTCTATTTTAGTTTTGTTTAATCTAGTCTAGTCTAGATGAGTTTAGATTAATCTAGTCTAGTCTAGTCTGTTCTAGTCTAGTCTAGTCAAGTCAAGTCAAGTTAAGTTAAGTTAAGTTAAGTTAAGTTAAATCAAGTCTAATCTAGTCTAGTCTAGTTTAGTTTAGTTTAGTTAATTTAGTTCAGTTTAGTTTAGTCTAGTCTATTTTAGTTTTGTTTAATCTAGTCTAGTCTAGATGAGTTTAGATTAATCTAGTCTAGTCTAGTCTAGTCTGTTCTAGTCTATCTTAGTTCAGTTAATCTAGTCTAGTTTAGTTGTGCAAGAAAGTAAAATATAAAATATCAGTAGACAGAATTGTCCAGAATACACAGGTGGCTGAAAAAACAAGGACATGCCCAATAAATTATCTTTGTTTGACCTTCATCTGTCCGGGGGGAAGATGACTCCTCATTCTGTTTTAGCTCCGCCTGCTTCACTTTCACACTCTTACACACACACTCACACTGCAGCAGCTGGGGGTTCGCTGCCTTGCTCAAGGGAACCTCAGTGCTTTGTTGAGTGAGAGGAGAAGGTTCATTCACTTTCCCACACACACACACACACACACACACTTTCCTCAGATTTTTGTTAAACTCCAGTTGAGCTCCTGCAGTGTGAAAGTCTC